>NW_027171652.1:22500-154455 GCF_036898095.1 Palaemon carinicauda
ATCTTCCTTACTGAAACCCAAAAACATTTTCTCTCTTCATGCCAAAAAAACATTCTTTAACAATCTCTGCATCTGTCAAAGGTTTCTTATGTTGGATTGTAACCATGCAATCCCATGTGTTGCCTCTCAATTTCGCTGCAACAGTGGATGTCCTTTGGATTCGTCTTTGTTGCCTTCTCTGACCGGACAACTCCCTTTCCTTTTTTTTCTCAGATTGCTCCTAAATTGGATATGTCTAGTTGAAGATTCCACGATTGGGACGAAAATGTTCTAAATCGCCACGTTTAAAACCCGAATATAATTTCTGGCAAATTAAACAAGGTTAATTGCTTGAGGGTACACTCGGGCACACTGTTCTATCTAGTTTCTCTTCCTCTTGTTTTGTTAACGTTTTTATAGTTTATATAGGAAATATTTATTTCAATGTTTTTGCTGTTCTTAGAATATTTTATTTTTCCTTGTTTCCTTTCCTCACTGGGCTATTTTCCCTGTTGGAGCCCCTGGGCTTATTGCATCCTTCTTTTCCAACTAGGGTTGTAGCTTAGCATTTAATAATAATTAGTTCCTTGAGATACAAATAAAAATCCTACAGTCCTTATATTGGTAAATATCCTATGTTCATCCTGTATTGGTCTTTTCCGTCTTTTTTCACCCTGTCCTTTAGTATTGGAGGCCAATTCGCTTCCACCAATATCACATGATTCACTTGTAGAACGTAGTTCTGTGGTTCCTTACTGTGCTTACGTATTATTTGTCCATTTTGATTATTATTATTATTAATACTTGCTAAGCTACAACCCTAGTTGGAAAAGCAGGATGCTATAAGCCCAGGGGCTCCAGCAGGAAAAGCACCTCAGTGAGGAAAGGAAACAAGGAAAAATAAAATATTTAAAGAAGAGCAACAACATTAAAATAGATATCACTTTATAAACTTTAAAAACTTTAACAAAACAAGAGGAAGAGAAATAAGATATAAGATAAAACAGTGTTCCTGAGTGTAGCCTCAAGCAAGAGAACTCTAACCCAAGACGGTGAAAGACCATGGTACAGAGGCTGTGGCACTACCCAAGACTAGAGAACAATGGTTTGATTTTGGAGTGTCCTCCTAGAAGAGCTGCTTACCATAGCTAAAGAGTCTCTTCTACCCTTACAAAGAGGAAAGTAGCCACTGAACAATTACAGTGCAGTAAGAAGAATTGTTTGGTAATCTCAGTGTTGTCAGGTGTATGAGAACAGAGGAGAATATGTAAAGAATAGGCCAGACTATTCGGTGTGTGAGTGTATAGGGAAAGGGAAAATGAACCGTGACCAGAGAGAAGGATCCAATGTAGTACTATCTGGCCAGTCAAAAGACCCCATAACTCTCTAGTGATAGTATCTTAACGGGTGGCTGGTGCCCTGGCCAACCTACTACCTATAAAAATAAGGAGATTAAACTGAGAGAGAGAGAGAGAGAGAGAGAGAGAGAGAGAGACTGGAATGAGGAGATAAAACTCTGGAAGAGAGAGAGAGAGAGAGAGAGAGAGAGAGAGACTAGAATGAGGAGATTAAACCCTGGAAGAGAGAGAGAGAGAGAGAGAGAGAGAGAGACTGGAATGAGGAGATTAAACTCAGAGAGAGAGAGAGAGAGAGAGAGAGAGAGAGAGACTGGAATGAGGAGATAAAACTGGAAGAGAGAGAGAGAGAGAGAGAGAGAGAGAGAGAGAGTTTAATGTAAGTGATTTCATTAATCGAAATTAATTTAATATGCTTATTTTTAACATTTACACATTAGCTATCAGCTAAGCTCGAATATGAATTAATAGCTATTCTATTTTTGATTAATTTCTCTGTTTTAATGATAGAAATTTAACTTATATATACCTACAGTAGAAGTGAAATTATTCGTTTCACTATTTATACATATATTATAAAAATGAAGGACCATTTTGAGTTTTGTTTCCCATGGAAAATTTCGAATACAAATACAAAATCCAAAAAAAAACTCGAAATATTTTAGGTTTTGAGAATGCAAATATCTATAGAAATGATTTTTCATTCATTTAAAGATTATTCATATGTTGCATATATAATATTTCTTCAGTGGTATCCCTTATGCCTATTGCATAATATTTTCCATAACTCTGACCATCCTTTACATTCAGATCTCCCTGGACAATTCTATCCTGTTCGTAATACTAGGCAGGCAGTTCATTCTAATAGCCAGGCCTTCTCCATCATGAGGCTCAATACTACACAGTATTCTAGAAGTTTTATTCCAGCTGTGACCAAGTTGTGGAATGATCTTCCTAATCATAGGTAGTAGGTTGGCCAGGGCACCAGCCACCCGTTGAGATACTACCACTAGAGAATTATGGCGTCTTTTGACTGGTTACGGTTCATTTCCCTTTGCCTACACATACACTGAATAGTCTGGCCTATTCTTTACATATTCTGCTGTCCTCATACGCCTGACAATACAGAGGGTAATAAACAATTCTTCTTTATCCAAGGGGTTAACTACTGCACTGTAATTATTCAATGGCCACTTTCCCCTTTTTAAGGGTAGAAGAGACTCTTTAGCTATGGTAAGCAGCTCTTCTAGGAGAAGGACACTCCAAAATCAAACCATTGTTCTCTAGTCTTGGGTCGTGCCATAGCCTCTGCACCATGGTCTTCCCCTGTCTTGGGTTAGAGTTCTCTTGCTTAAGGGTACACTCGGGCACACTATTCTATCTTATTTCTCTTCCTCTTGTTTTGTGTAAGTTAATATAGTTTATATAGGAGATATTTATTTTAATGTTACTGTTTTTATTATCTTATTTTTCCTTGTTTCCTTTCCTCACCGAGCTATTTTCCCTGTTGGAGCCCCTGGGCTTATAGCATCCTGCTTTCCCAACTAGGGTTGTAGCTTGGCCAGTAATAATAATAATAATAATAATAATAGTATTTTTATGAATACTATGCTAAAAATAGAAGTTGTCAGGAATTTTCATATATTTGAATATTTCCTCATAGTTATTGGGAAAAACCGCAAATATTTGGACCATACTTTAAAGAAAATATATATAATTATATATATTTTATATTTCTATGTTTACATTGAACATGCATTGCTTAAAATAGTCTTTGGGAAAAATAATAATTGTCATTTATTATGATTATTTTAACCATAATAGTAACACACAAACACACACACACACACAACCCCACACATACAAACATACATTGTAACTCTTTTAAAAAGTATATTAAAAACCCCCCCCCCTCTCTCTCTCTCTCTCTCTCTCTCTCTCTAGAAGCTATAAATTTGGTATTTAATGTAGTAAATATTCGTTAATCAGATAATTTAAGCTTAAATTCCCGCCATGTAGAAGTATTTATATTAACCTCTCTCTCTCTCTCTCTCTCTCTCTCTCTCTCTCTCTAGAAGCTTTAAAATCGGTATTTAATTTAGTAAATATTAAATAATGAGAAGATTTAAGCTTAAATTCCTCCCCTGGAGAATTACTGGAACTACTTCTTTGCGCCATTTGTGACTGACGCCCACCTCCTCCTGTCTAGCTGTGTCAAAACTCAAAAGTCGCCCTTTCTAGTGTCATTATCTGCCATTATATATAGCTTTTCCCGTCAGTGTAACCGTGATAGGATCGGCTAATTACAGGTAATTAAATTTCTCACGTAATTGTGGTAATTCATTGCAATTAAACATAATTAACTCCGAAGTTGTCACCAATTCAATATGGCTGCCACGTGTCGAAGTAAGCCGGCAGGCGAGCCAAGAGTCAACTCGAAATTTTAACAGCCCATCGTAGGATTCATTATCACATTTCGTATGGAGTATTAACGTGTTTTATTAATTCGTGTGCAACTGTTAAACGGGTCAAACCTGTTATACCATTTATTTACACCAGTACTGTTGACCGGACTATTTAACCGGCATTTTTTTGGATTTGGAAATTATGCCTAAGGTATGTATAGGCCTCTGTAAATTTCAGTCTCGTATATTTGTATAAGTTGGAAGTGTCTTGTACTGTCAAGTTTCGTCATTTTATTTGGTACAGAAATGTCTTATGGTACCATGTGCAGTATGGGGTCACGTGCCCTATGAGTGGCTTTTATACCCTTTTAATACTTCGGAATTTGAGTAGACAGATAAGTCATTGCGCTAATCAGTATAAAATGGGTTTGTATTATTTTCGGAGCCTTTGTAGTTTGTTGGGACAGTGAAAAACCACATTTTACAGACAAGAACATCACCTAACCTTACCTACCTTACTTAACCTAAGGTTCTCCACCTAACCTGACCTAGGAGCCGTAACCTTAGACTGCTGTACTCTTATCTTACCTGTCCCAACGAACTACATTCACCCCAACTGATCATTAAGGTTTTTGTAAAGATTCACCAGCCAAAAAAATCGATAGTCTCGGGTATCAGACTTAACCTGGCTTAATTTATCGGTAAAGATTTACTGTATTACAGATTCTCATTTCGATCAGAAAATATGTCTTCCTGTAGTATATAACGGGATTTGACCGAATTTCAACCGCAAACCAACAACAACCAATTCTACTAACTTTAAGTATCTGAACTGGTTGCTGTTAATACGGATGAAATGAAGGTGGAAACCGGTTTAATCACATTATTTTCTACAGGAAAACATATTTTCTGTTGAAATGTTTAAATGTCTTTTATATATATTTTGTTAAAATTTTTAAATATGATGACTTGTTCAAAATCCGGTATTATTGTAGTGTATTACAGGGCAATGTAACCTAGTAAAAAAAACTACTTTTTCTTATAGAGAAAATTACGCTCTCTTGGAAAATGACACGTTCCCGTCGCAAATTAATAGTTTCAGAAATATATATATCTATCCTACGGTAATCCTACGGTAATGGGTGACCCCCAGTGGGAGCTCTGGGTTTTGGGTGGGAAAAACATACTGGGGAAACGATGTATAATAGTAAAACAAATACTTTCTTCTCTATACATTACCTTCTTGGATTTATAATAATTGGAGGAAAAGACAAAACAGTATAACTGGATAAACTTTGGAGGCGCCGTTGCAAAGGTTATGCCTCATGAAAAAATACAGTAACCAGTACTGTCAATGTCTGATGTAGATTAAATGTTAGCATTCCATGCTAACATTAGCACGCTCACGCACTTACGTTCGTACATACCAGTTTTCGATCTTCTGCGATAAAACCCCGCCTCCCTGCGCAGAAACTTTTCCCCCACCAATAGGATTTCTTCTTCCTTAACCGTGAAATGTAACTTCGTCTCTCTACCAGCTCTTCAAGTCTATTACGTGATTACTTATGTAATACCCCCCGGGGGTATACATATTACTTATGACCCTAGAATTACTCTTTATGATCCTATACCTTATAAAATCAATCATTTTAATTCCCATTCAATATTATTTATCATACATCGCATTTTATCTTCCTATATTGGTTTTATTCCTTTTGTTATTTCTGTCACACCCCGATTTCACATAAATACTTGCTCTATCCAATTCATTCATGTTTACCCTCTAGATTCCGTTGTTTTCCCGTTAACCAATCACGAACCTGTACGTATTCAAAGTTTTCACAAAGGGGGTTGTCAGTTGATATTTCCCTACCCCCTTCCTCTAGCTCTTTAAGTGGTCTATTCATACCCCTTCCGCCGAATCCTATTCCCTGGAAACCTTTGTCCTAGTAAGGTGTCCTTCATTTCAAGTGAGATTTATTTTTTCGTATTTTGCGATGGAGGAAGTTATAGAAACTTGTAATGGCTGCAGTATTCCATACCTAAAGGCATTTGCTAAATTCCATGGTGATTTCTATGATTCTTCATCAATGTTGATAATTTCCTTAAAGCATACGATGCAATTCCTCAACGTTTACAGTGCCGTTCCCTCCTATCTTACAAGAAAGACATTCACATGTTTTATTGCCGTTCCCTCCTATCTTACAAGAAAGACATTCACGTGTTTTATTGCCGTTCCCTCCTATCTTACAAGAAAGACATTCACGTGTTTTATTGTAATACCGAAACCAAGATACCTAAAACCAAAAATAAACGTCGCTGTGGTTATACTGTTACTACTTATAAAGGTACATTTTTGGGAAAAAGTCGCCTACCCCCATGGTAGATAATATTTAAAGTTAAGCCGTCAGTCTCACCCTCCCGTGTCCCGCAAGTTTCGACGTCCCCTTCATAACCGTAGGTCATTCAACTAAAGTCATTATATGTGTTTTGTGACCTGTTAACTTCTAGGTTAGGTTAGATGGGTTTGTTAGGTTCTGTACCCTTTTTGTACCTTTTTATATATTTTGTAAAGTATTTGGAACAATTCATTAAAGTACAATCGACAATATTACCGTAGCATTGCTACCGTTAGCAATGCCTTTGTAACGTTGTTAACACTGTGTATCATTGGTAACGTTGCTTATTTTAACATTCCTAGTACATACGTGAGGTTTGTGACCAGGGAACTCCTAGGTTAGGTTAGGTGGGTTTGTTAGGTTCTGTACCCTTTTTGAACTTTTTATGTATTGTGTAAAACTTATATGGAAAAATTATTTAAAATACGTATGGAAACATTTAGCATTACTATCTCTAGTAACGTCACCGCACCATTGGTAACGCTGTTTATCATTCGTATCGTGACCAATTGTACCGTTCTCAGTAAATACCTGAGGTTTGTGACCTGTCAACTACTAGGTTAGGTTAGGTGGGTTTGTTAGGTTCTGTACACTTTTTGTACTTTTTATATATTGTGTAACTGGTAATATTACCGTAACAATCCCTGGCATCGTTGGTAACACTGTATCATTGGTAACGTTGCATGTTATCGTTCGCAGTACATTCGTGAGTGAAGTGACACCGTTGAACAAGTGCTTATATTAAAATATTTTAACACCATATATGGCAACAATGATTATATTTAGCCATTTTAACAGAAAATATGTTTTCCTGTAGAAAATAACGTGATTTAACCGGTTTTCACCTTCATTTCATCCGTAATAACAGCAACCAATTCGGCAACCTAAAGTTAGTCGAGTTTGTTGATCTGTTTGTTTGCGGTTGAAATGAAGGTCAAATTCGGTTAAATCACATTATTTACTTTAGAAAAACATATTTTCTGTTCTAAATCACAGCCTACAATACAATACAACTTTACCCAAATTCTGTGTCACTTCACTCACGTATTTACTGTGAATGATAACATTAGCAACGTTACCAATGCTACACAGCATTACCAACGCTACGGTAGCATTGGTGACGTTATCGTGTATTTTAAAGAATTTTTCCATATACCCTTTACACAATATATAAAAAGGTACAAAAAGGGTGCAGAACCTTACAAACCCACCTAACCTAACCTAGAAGTTCCCAGGTCACAAACCCAATATAATGTCTATTGTTATATATATCATGTTAATCCGTGTCACCTCACTCATGTTACGATAACGTTAGCACTTATGATAACATTAGCCGCACTATATATAATGGTTCTTATTCCGCCATTAGCTCGCTTCGCTTGCATGAAAATAAAACATCAAGCTCGTATGTACTGGCAAGCACTAATGTTGAGCTGCGCGTGCTAATATTAGTAATGTTACGCTAACATTAGCAACGTTAAATATAATGGTTCTTGTTCTGCCACTGGCTCGCTTACGATCACGGGAAAACAAAACATCAAGATTGTATGCACTGGCAAGCGGTAATGTTGAGCTTCGCACTCTAACAAAATATAGTAAAACTAACACATTAAAAATAAAGAAATTAATGACTGACTTTTATGACCGTGACGACGAAACTTGTTGGTCACGGGGGTGATGGGACTGCTAGTCTGTGGTGTCTTAACTTCTTTGCATTAGTTTTGTACTGCACTTGGAGCTCTGTAAACGTTGGTATATTACATTACAAGATTTAAGAAAATGATCAACATTGGAATTCAACAAAATACTTTCAAGTATGGATTACTGAAGTCGTTACAATTTTCTAAAACTTCCATCTTAAAATACGCAAAAAGACGCCACTTGAACTAACAAAGACCTGACTTGGACAAAGGTTTCCACGGAAAAGGGCTTGTTGGAAGGGGGTTGGTTGGGGAATATTAGCCCCCCTGTGCAAACTTTACATACGTATGTGTTCGTGATTGGTTAACGGAAAAGCAACGGAGTCTAGAGAGTAAACATGAATGAATCAGAATGGGAAACTTGTCCAGAGCAAGTATTTATGTGAAATCTGGGCATGACGAGTTGATAACAAAAGGTATAAAAGTAATATAGGAAGATAAAATGGTATGTATCATAAATAATAATTAATGTGAATATAAAATTGGGTGATTTTACAAGGTATCGGATAATAAAACGTGTAATACTGGGGTCAATCGTAATACGTATTCGGGGGTATTACATAAAAGGGATGGTAATAGTTGAACTGGTTCAAGTCATATACTTGAATAAACGTTAAATTTGACGGCTAGAGAAGAAGAAATCACATTGGTGGAGGTGGAGTCTCTGCGCAGGTAGGCGGGGTTTTTGCGCAGAATGTCGAAACCTACTATGTACAAACGAACGAACGACAAGTAGAATGACAAAAAATAAATTAAAAACTGCTAATGATAGCATGTTACGCTAACATTTCCGCAGCTCTACGTCACACGTTGGCAGCTCTGGTTGCCGTATTTTTTCATGAAACATAGCCTTTGCAACGGCGCCTCCAAAGTTCATCCAGTTATACTGTTTTGTCTTTTCTTCTGTTTATTATACATCCAAGAAGGTAGTGTATAGAGAAGAAAAGGCTTGTTTTACCATTATATATCGTTTCTCCAGTATGCTTTCCCCCACCCAAAACCCGAGTTCCCACTGGGTGTCCCCCATTATCGTAGGATATAGATATATATATATATATATATGTATGTGTATATATATATATATATATATATACATATATATACACACACACATATATATATTTTTCTGAAACTATTCATTTGCGACGGGAACAAGTGTTATTTTCGAAGAGAGCGGAATTTTTTCTATAGAAAAAAAAAGTAGTTTTTTTCGTAGGTTATATTGCCCTGTAATACAGTAAAATAATACCAATTAACCATGTCTTCAATAGTTGTATTTTTTTGGGGGGAGGTTAGTTTGACGCACGTTTCTTCCCATAATAGTTTTAACCCTTTTACCCCCAGGCTATTTGGAAATTTCCAACCCATAACCCCCAGGGGGTTATTTTTTTCCCAGCACATTTTGCAGTATATTTTTTTTTAATTGGTCTTACAGCCTTAATTTTTGTCATAGAGAGGCCAGGTTGGTCTCATTCTCTTGGAAAATGTCTGAATTTTCTAAAAAAAAAAAAAAATTTGAAAAAATTTGGAAAAAAAAATTATAGCATTTTTTTTGCTAGGACATACCTGTACGTCCATGGGGGTAAAGGGATGGCTTTTGTGAAACGTACCAGTACGTCCTTTTGGGGGTAAAAGGGTTAAAATTCAATGCGCAGGTATGTCCATTTTCTGTAAATAAGTGGAATTAATTATAAGAACTTCATGAAATGTTGAAAAGATAGAGTTATGAACTGTAATCGGGTAGTGTATTTAGTTTACCGAAGCTTCGTCCGCTAAAATACTTGGCCACTCTGGTAACACGCAGATCATGATGCTTATCTCCTTTCAGTGCAAAGGAGCAAGGAGGTGGGGGTAAATAGCGAGCAAGGCGAGCCATGTTTAAAGGCCGCTCATGAATTGCAGAGGCAATTTCAGTGGCATTGCCTTAGCAAGTAGGACAATGCCATAGAGACTGGTGATACTCTATATACATATGGTATTTTTACCCCGCCAACAAAATTGGAAGGGGATTATATCTTACCCCCTGTTTTTGTGTGTTTGTGAACAGCTTCCTGGCCACAATTTTAATCGTGTAGTAATGAAACTTATGTAGAAAGCAGGAAATAATGAAATTCTTGGAGGTCAAGGTATAGTTAAGTAAAATGTCCAATTCACATAATTAGCTGTAAGTTTGGTTATCATTGTCACAGGCTTGGTTCATATTTGGGTGTATGAAAATCCAGGCCAATTAATATATGCTAAGGTCAAAGGTCTAGATGGAGCAAGAGGTTGAGAAATAAGCTTCCGCAGCGGAGGTCTGCACTCTACTGAGTGCCCCTCTGGTTATTATTTTATTATTATTAGCCAAGCTAGAACCCTAGTTCTGTTTATTGGGGACTGAGGTATAATAACTTGCATATCATTCGATATGAAGTCTTATTTCTAAATGCAAGTTTAATGCTTAATTTTGGAAGACTGGTTAGGAGTTACTCTGCATGCATTGTTTGCATTTACCGGCTTTTCTTTTTGTTGTACGACAATCATTACCTGGCTTTTTTTAAACCAATTACGACCTTCTAAATATTAATGCACAAGTTCCCTTATGTAATAGGTGGAGACTTCGTCCGTAGAGCATTCTCCCCCTTCTACGAGGCCTTCGACTATCTGATCCTCCGCACGAGCAGCCACGTCGATCAAAAATATATGGCCTAACCTAACCCCCCCCCCCCCTTTTCCTTAACGTGCGTCGGCCCTGCTATACTGTCCCCCCCCCCAGTTATGCTGGATCTATTAGGATTAGTTTATGCTAAAAGCTAAAACTTTTTGCATAACTATGATACTACTGTACAATATACAGTAATGTGTCCTAGGCCAGCGTAGGCAAGTCAGCTTTGGGGGCGAAACCCCCTGTGAATAAGGTGAGGAGAGGCCTAGGCTGTACTTAACCCTTTTACCCCCAGGGGGTTATTTTTTTAAAAGCACATTTTGCCGTATATTTTTTTTAAATTGCTCTAACAGCCTTAATTTTTTTCTCAAAAAATTATCAAATATGAAAAAAAAATTTTTAGGCATTTTTATGCAAGGACGTACCGGTACGTCCAGGGGGGTAAAGGGATGGCTTTTGTGAAACGTACCAATACTGTACGTCCTTTGGGGGTAAAAGGGTTAACATAATAAAAAGATAATGTAAAGATAGGAAAATGTTTTATACAGTGTAGACGAGACAACTAGATCTAACGAAGACGTTGGTGGAGGTAGAAGGTAAGAGGTAGTTCTGTGCGTTAGGTTACTTTTGTCACATTCTCAATTCAATGAAATTCTTTTGACAATTGATTGGGTTTTGAATATCTTGCTATAGTTAATTTAGAACAGTGTGCCCCGAAACCATGTTTCCGAAAGCAACCAATGCTGTCTCCAATCAAGCATTTAAATATAGTTTAATAGTGACGACACAGAAATTGATACTTTGTTATTCTAATGTTCCAACCAATATTAGTAAAACAAAAGGATTTAAGAATTATTTTATTACTGGTTCGTATTTTTCAGGTTTCCGGTAGATGCCGCCATAAAGAGGCTTAACACCGCCAGGAGTCTCGACAGCGTAGGGGGACCAACACGGAAAGGATGGTGCACTTGAAAAATTTTATAAAGGTATATAATATTTTGTTAACCATGTTGTATACAATATCTGACAACAAGCTGATGTAATATTTACCTTCTCGGTTTCAACGTAAAATGCATAACTTAGTGTTTAGAAAGGTTTTGTTTGGTACTTGTGTTTGTCAGTGTGTGATTTATCATTGCTCCAATAATGGTTTTGGGCTGTTTTTTTTTTTCAGTACTAAACATTCTGCCAGTAGCCTTGTCGATTGCATTTGATTCTAGATTAATATTGGTGAAACCGCTATTAATAGACTTTGTCATTCCAGTGTTCTAGCCAATATAAGTACCGAAAAGGACTTAAGAATCTTTAAATAACTGGTTCATATTTTTCAGGTTTGAGTTATGCCACGGGAAGGGGGCTGATACTGTGATGAGGCTGGCAAAGGTACCATTAGATGCCCCATACCCAAGCTATGGGTAAGGTTGCCACCTCGCTCCAAAAGTCTAATTGGCGGCTACCTATCAGCTTTCCCAAGATATAGTCGTCTATAAATAACTACAGGTTTGTATTAGGGAAAAATACAAATTATCTACGAATTTGTCATATTTTGTTAACTGTGTTGTATACAATGGCTGACAATCTGGTGTAATACTTACCTTTTTGGCTCAACATAAAATGCTTTACTTGGTGTTTATCATGATTTTATCAACTCTTAAACTTTAATCAAATGTTTTTTATTGGGTAGTAATCTATGCTTCAAGGTGTGGCACTAGTTGGTCTCTCAATATTGTGAGTTAAGTCTTGCCAGGTTTTTTATTCTATTTTATTTTTAAGGTAGCTCATGAATGGCAGGACCAAGGGACAGTGACATTGGCTTAGAGACTGACCCCAAGCCCCCCTCCACCCAAGCAAGAATCAAGGAGGGCCAGGTAATGGCTGGTGATGACTCGGCAGATAGACTTATAGCTCTCCCAAACCCCCTATCCTTAGCTAAGGATGATGAGGTTGCAGCGGACAAGGAAACTAAGGAGCTTGAGTGGGACTCGAACCCTAGTCAGGGACATTACCACATCGGCCACCACATGCTTACCAGAGAAACCTTGCTGTTGAGATTTTCTTCCCAGTGTAAGTTTTTTTTATGAGTACCAAGAATTCTGGCAGTAGCCTTGCCATTCATACTAGAGAAAAGGTTTTGGTGCAAAACACACATTCAATGATGTAACTTATTGTTTTATCATGTTTAGGTAAATGAAATATCTGTGATTATTTGTGGTAGAAATATTTTGCCTAATGAAAATGATGGAAGTTTGAGACTTTTTTTTTTTTTTTTTTTAGCCGATACTACGCATCACCAAACTTATTTTCTATTTCAGGTTTTTTTTTATATCTAAATTTTTCGCGCTCTTTGCTTTCATTAGATGTTTGCAGTAATTGCCAAGTATTTTTGAGTTATTTGCTTTTGAAAGTCTTAACCTAGTTTATAAGTTATTGAATTTAGTAGTCAATGCAGAAACTACACAATTTCTGACAAAAATAAAAACTCAACAAGGACCTGGTGATCCTTTTTATTTTGAGGTGCTGTTCCCCAAATAGGGTTTTATTTCCTAAAAGGACCATTGGATCCATTTTTCTAACCAATATAGGTACTAAAATGGAAAAAATAATAAAGATTTATTTAATAACTGGTTCATATTTTTTGTGCGTGTGGGGCCATTGTCAACGGGAATCGAAGGAAGAGTTGAGTGGCTCGTGAAATGTTTTAGTGATGAGGGGGAACAGAACCTGCCTCGGTCAAACCCGAAGTCTGGTAGGCCATACAAGATTACTCCTCAGTTGTAAGAAACTGATAAAACCAAAGTGTCAGAAAACGAATTGTCATGTTCAAATGTAGAAAAAGTCCAGTGGAGTGACAATCCATATTTTGTAGTACTCCAGAAGTGGAATGGTGTGTGTGTTTTATGGGGTGGTGGTGGTATAGAAATACTGAGGTGCTCATATTCTTACTTATATGCTTTGAGAGATTTAAGCGAAGGTCCTTTTTTGACTCTGACAAGAGACCTGAGGTCGTGTTGGGTTGCAGCACGTTGGTGCCCCTCCCTTCTTTCAATGCGTCGAAAAACAGCATCAAGTGCGGGGGGAGGACGAGAAGATATATAACCCTCCGTAGATTCTCATCTGCCACCTACCACTCGAGGTCTGTCTATTTTTCTGGTCCCATTGGGATCAGAATGTGTGGGGAATCAAATGCCTGATTCCAATTGGACTCACTGCGCCACTGGAGAGATGAAATGTTAAGGCGGCCGTTAGGAACTAGACTGGCCAGGAATGATAGGTTTGTGAGGAGACGTAGCCACTTTTGGGCTGGGATTTCTTGTCGTCTTGAAAAAAGATCTTACGACCTTTCTCAGCGTGGTTATCCTGTCGTCGGATGGGATGGTTTTGTGTACCACTGGCTACCCCCTACCCAAGCTATGGGTAAAGTTGCCACCTGGCTCCTAAAGTCTAATTGGCACCTACCTATCGTCTTTGCCCAAGATATAGACAGCCATATATAGTTAACTACCGGATTGTATTAGGGAAAATACAAATTATCTACGAATTTGTCATATTTTGTTAACTGTGTTGTTTACAACGGCTGACAAGCTGGTGTAATACTTACCTTTTTGATTAAACATAAAATGCTTTACTTGGTGTTTATCATGATTTTATCAACTCTAAACTTTAATCAAAGGTTTTTTAATTGGGTTAGTACTAATCTATGCTTTAAGGTGTGGCACTAGTTGGTCTCTCAATATTGTGAGTTAAGTCTTGCCAGGTTTTTTTATTCTATTTTATTTTTAAGGTAGCTCATGAATGGCAGGACCAAGGGACAGTGACATTGCTGTTGTTATCATCAGAGTCGTCTTCATATGTAATTTTTGCATGTAGAATTTTATATCTTTTTCAGGAAATCATATTTTTTTTTTTACATTTTTTTTTTCAGAACTTAATCCGGAAAAATTGAATCTTCCTAATTTTTTTAGCTACCACCACTTGTTTTTTTAATTTATTAAACTTTATTTAAGAAATATGTGTTGCTTCTCATTTCAGACTACGATCTACTGTACATGGTGATCCCAGCATCATCGCATGTTGGAAAGGATATTTTATGAAGGTTTTAGCCATCACTCAACTTATTCCATTCGGAATATCGAGAAACGCCTGTAAGCTACTCCGCGTTCCCACTCTTTTTAACCCTGGGATTTAGGTCGAGAATCCTCGCCAGGAAGGACAAGACTCCTGAGGAACGTGAGAAACGAATGGAACCCTGTAAGGGTGTGACATAAGATCATCATGCAAGTGATTAACCAGTTGCAGACTTACCGTAAGGTATTAGGAGTACCTGCGATAAACTCTCCCAGAAGACATTGCAGAATCTTGCAATTAGTGTTCCAGAGCTCTTGGAAGGTTTTAAGAAAAGGGCTATCTATAAAATAAAGAATAGGGAGTTTTAACCCAAATATTGTGTTGAAGGCTGATTTATATATTAGCCTGTTCTATAATGCTGGTATTTTTTAGTATGATTTCGGAGGACTTTATTCGGAAGAAAATGTTCTTCATAATTGTGTTATACTGTAGTTAATTTACTATTTTTTCTTTCAGAGTATTATCTACAAAATGATAGAAATGAAAGCATTATTTTGTAAATGATCATTTGTTCCGATATGATATACTTTAATGCACTGCATACTTAGGAGGTCCTGGAATCTCCTAGTCTTGACTAGAAAAATTCAAACTATCATGTGATCTGCTAGAAGATGTCTGATTCAATTACATAAATGCCGCTATGATGTGACCTGCCAGAAGATGTGTGGTTTTAGCACACAAACTCCACTATCTGTGCATGCCACAAGATGAGTGTCCTACTCTAGTTGAGGGTTAGAGTACTGTAGGGACAAAAGAAGAAAAATATCTCCGGGTGGGATATTTCAATATCACCTAGTGGGAAGGAAGAGGTTTGACTTCATGGAATGCTAGTGTTTCACAAACACCAACTTCATTCCTCAACCACATTTATTCTTCCCACTTTATAGAACCATGTGGTTTGACTCAAGGTGTAACAACTAGCTCTTATGGATGGATTTCAAAATGCATACTACAAACAAGGTCGTTGTTGAAGTTGTCGTCGTTGAAGTTATCGAAGTTGATGTTATCTTCATATTGAAGTCTTAGTATTGCATTCGTCAAAGTCATCGTCATTGAGTTCGTCT
The DNA here is from genome assembly GCF_036898095.1 of Palaemon carinicauda. NCBI lineage: Eukaryota > Metazoa > Arthropoda > Malacostraca > Decapoda > Palaemonidae > Palaemon > Palaemon carinicauda. The sequence goes on from NW_027171652.1 coordinate 38,172, forward strand.
AAGTCTTCGTCGTTATTATCAGAGTCGTCTTCATATGTAATTTTTGCATGAAGAATTTATATCTTTTTCAGGAAATCTTATAAATTTTTTTTTTACCTTTTTTTTCAGAACTTAATCCGGAAACGTTAATCTTCCTAATTGTTTTAGCTACCACCACTTGTTTTTCTAATTTATTAAACTTTATATAAGAAATATGTGTTACTTCTCATTTCAGACTATGATCTACTGTACGTGGTGATCCCAGCATCATTGCATGTTGGAAAGGATATTTTATGAAGGTTTTCGCCATCACTCACCTTATTCCGTTCGGAACATCTGGAAACGCCTGTAAGCTACTCCCCGTTCCCACTCTTTTTAACTTTGGGATTTAGGTCGGGAATCCTCGCCAGGAAGGACAAGACTCCTGAGGAACCTGAGAAACGAACGTTAAGGGTGTGACCTAAGGTTATCATGCAAGGGATTAACCAGTTGCAGACGTACCGTGAGGTATTAGGAGTACCTGCGATAAATTCTCCCAGAAGACATTGCAGAATCTTGCAATTAGTGTTCCAGAGCTCTTGGAAGGTTTTAAGAAAAGGGCTATCTATAAAATAAAGAATAGGGAGTTTTAACCCAAATATTGTGTTGAAGGCTGATTTATATATTAGCCTGTTCTATAATGCTGGTATTTTTTAGTATGATTTCGGAGGACTTTATTCGGAAGAAAATGTTCTTCATAATTGTGTTATACTGTAGTTAATTTACTATTTTTTCTTTCAGAGTATTATCTACAAAATGATAGAAATGAAAGCATTATTTTGTAAATGATCATTTGTTCCGATATGGTATACTTTAATGCACTGCATACTTAGGAGGTCCTGGAATCTCCTAGTCTTGACTAGAAAAATTCAAGCTATCATGTGATCTGCTAGAAGATGTCTTGATTCAAGCACAACAATTGCCGCTATGATGTGACCTGCCAGAAGATGTGTGGTTTTAGCACACAAACTCCACTATCTGTGCTTGCAAGAAGATGAGTCTCCTACTCTAGTGGAGGGTTAGAGTAGGAACAAAAGGAGAAAAATATCTCCGGGTGGGATGTTTCAATATCACCTAGTGGGAAGGAAGAGGTTTGCCTTCGTGGAATGCTAGTGTTTTACAAACACCAACTTCATTCCTCAACCACATTTATTCCTCCCGTTTTATAGGACCATGTGGTTTGACTCAAGGTGTAACAACTAGCTCTTATAGAATGATGCATTTCAAAATGCATACTACAAACAAGGTCGTCGTTGAAGTTATCGGAGTTGAGTTCGTCTAAGTCATCGGCATTGAGTTCGTCTAAGTCATCGTCATTAAGTTCGTCAAAGTCTTCGTCGTCATCCGAGTCCTCTTCATAAGTAATTTTTCCTTGTAGAATTTTTATCTTTTTCAGGAAACATTATTATTTTTTTACATTTTTTTATAGAACTTAATCCAGAAAAATTTTATCTTCCTAATTGTTCTAGCTACCACCATTTTGTTTTTTAATTTATTAAAGTTATTTTAAAGAAAGATTTATTTTTTCTCATTTCAGAGTACGATCTACGGTACATGGTGATCCCTACGTCCTTGCTTGTTAACCTAAACTGACTGGAACAAATTTCTTTTCTCTTTTTCCGTTTCAGGTGAGCCTGCCTGTGAGGTCCAACCACGCTACTTTGTCCAGGGCGTGACGGGCGCCGTTGCGACACTTTCATGTCCTCGCTGTAGCCAGATCCACACACACTATCCTTCGTGCCGAGGTCACTCGTATTGGAAGGAATCTCCTTGTGAGTGCTGGGAGTGTTCGCCCTCCCAGTAGCTGAGGTTTGGTAGGCAGAAGAAAAAGAAGTTTAAAAGGGATTCTCTCCTATTTGGGTAATACTCGAAGGGACAAAGTTGAGTATGAGTGGCGCCCTGGTAACGCTGGGATAACCTCATTTGGGGTCTCCTCATATTGTCGACCCTAGAGAGGCAGTGAGGGATTCATCCGCAGGGAAGTCCCTCTCAGACGACGCTGTTTGTCTGCTGTGGCCCTCCTTTGGGTTGATGCGTTCCCCGTCAAAGGAGAAGCTACTGGAGGTTTTGCGTCTTGGTCCTCTTCCGCTCTATCTTAATAGGTCCGCTAACGTACCTATTAGTCCAGACCTTCCTTCACGTCCGAAGGAACGTGTTCCTCTACCCCAGAGGTTCTCATCTATGTCGACTGGAGCTGCTGTAGTTCCCCCAGCCACCCTCGAGTGGGTAAGCAGGGTTGCCACCTCGCAGTTGAAATCTAATGGCTACCTTCCAGCTATGCTGAAAGATAATACACATAAATAACTCCAGGTCTGTATTAGTTAGGGAAAAATACAAATTATCTATGAATTTGTCATTTTCAGTGACTTGTTTTTAGCTGTAGATGTTTTTCTTGCAAGTTTTTTTAATATGAACATAAGTTGTCCCGACACAAGATACAAACTTTCCGCTCTTCAACCTAGCATTGTTATATCGGTGGAGCTGAAAACTAGGCGAAACTGAAGTTGACTAGGGTTTTAGTAAACCGGTAGTTAGCAGGGGTGTGTTCACCCACTCCTCCCACCAGCACTGGTGACTCGGTCACTTTTTATTTTGGCTCAGTAGAGTGTAGATGTGTCTCACTCTCCCGTTAACCTAAGCTAGCTGGAACTAATTTCTTTTCTCTTTCTTTTTCAGGTCTTCCTACCCGTGAGGTCCAACCATGCCACTTTGTCCAGACCGTGAAAGGCGCCGTTACGGCACTTTCATGTCCTCGGAGTAGCCAGATCCACACACACTGTCCTTCGTGCCGAGGTCACTCGTATTAGAAGGAATCTCCTTGTAGTGTGTGCTGGGAGTGTTCGCCCTCCCAGTGGCTGAGGTTTGGTAGGCAGAAGAAAAAGAAGTTTAAAAGGGATTCTCTCCATTTGGGGTAATACTCGGGTAATAATGCAGCCGCAGTTCATTCGATCCTGAGATAGGAAGGGCACAGTTTTGAGTCTGGCAATGTTTATGTCAGACTATTGGTTTTCAGGGGGCCAATTGGCAAAATTGTGGCACCCTAGATATACCAGAAGAGGTATAAATAATGACACAATTACACCAATTGATGGTGTAAAACGTAATTGTAAGAAAGGAAGATGAACCGAGCGGTTCTTGGAGGTGTAAACGTAGTCATAATTCAGTTGTGTTCTGAAATTTCTGCCTTCAGTGCACACAAACCCATTTTCTCATAACCTAACCAAGTCTGTCATTTTGTGTTTTCATGTTGGTTATTAATGGATTTACTAAATGCCAATTGCTGAACATGTGAATTTTCATCAGTTTTGGACAATGCAAAGTGTGGCTAAAGTTACTCAGACTCTGTATAGTACTGTAACATTTACTGCAGTGTATAGGTAACAAACAGTACTGAAGTACTGCAAGTTTTGACAGCATTGTTTTGAAGTTGGTTTAGTGAGGAGTATTTTATGATACTGTACTAGGCATCTTCCAGCAGCCAGAATATAGTAACAGATAATAGAATTGGAGAAATGATTTCCTAAACTGTAGTTTTATTAATAAATTTCAGCATCAACTATTGAGTCCCTTCATTTTACTTGCTTTTGAAAGCTGCTGTGCCTTAATTTAGTTTCTTTTTTTCCGTCGGACCCTAGGCGCTTTTACTTGACTATTATACCGGCTTTCTCCCACCCTGCTGTCTTGCCTCTTTGTACTTCATATGGGCTAGGTTCTATATATCCAATTGCAATCCTGTCGAGGTATTTTGTTGAAAGTCAAGTATTGAATGTATTTTTTTTTTTTCCATTTTGGCCTTTTTGTCTTTCAGTTTAATGAAATTGTAACCGACATTGTTTTTCAATTTTTAATGACTAATTATTCTTAATGTGGGAGGGTGGAATGTGCCACCCTAGCAGTACCAGCCAAACTCGATTGAGTCCCATGTCAGGCTGGGAGGAACATAGAGAGGAGACGTCCCCTTTTTTGTTTCATTTGTTTGATGTCGGCGACCCCCCAAAATTGGGGAAGTGCCTTAGTGTATGTATGTACGTAATTATTCATTCATTTGTAGATATATTTAGAATTTATTTAGTATTTATTCTCATGTCTTTAAATGTTGTAGTAAAATTGGTTTTTTGCTTAGCTTAGTAATAAGTGAATTTGATGTTGAGGTGAACATAAAAGGTCAATGTTTTTAATACTTAATTTATTTCTACAGGTAATTCTTCACGGTCGGCAATACAGTACGTCTTATTCAAGTTGATCTGACTCTCAAGATTTGAAGTAAATTTCAAGATTATGCACCGGGAAGAATTGAAGGTTTTAACCCAAATAACATGTATGGTAGAAATTTTCTTATCACACTATGTGAAATTTGGAATAGACATTGGCTTGATAATTTTTTTTTTTTTCAAGCAACGCCTTTAGAGTTCAGTTGTCTTTTAATTTCTATGTAAACTCATTGCCTTCATTCAATTAAAAGTTATAGGTTATCTAGTGTGGTCTTAAAACCGGCAAGTATGAAGTTATGCTACTTCACACTCATTACAAAAGATTGTTCCAAATCAATGATTTGTCTAAATGTGAAGCATTTATAATTGGTCTGTTCACAAACTTCTATGTATTGGTTACCCTTGGGTGTCTTCACCCTTATTACTGGAAGGGGATACTGCATGTCTTGTCAAAATTTATTGTGACCATTTTATTTGTAAGAAAATTGGGTATTTGTCTTTAAAAATCTGTTGATTTTGAATGTGCCATTATTTTATTGAAACTTACTGGAATTCATTTGCTATTTATTCTAAAACCAGGAGCCCTTTTAATGAGGGAATGCCTTGATGAAGTCATTGAGCTTCAGCCGTGCTGTTTATTCTAAAACCAGGAGCCCTCTTAATGAGGGAATGCCTTGAAGAAGTCACTGAGCTTCAGCCGTGCTGTTTATCCTACAACCAGGAGCCCACTTAATGAGGGAATGCCTTGAAGAAGTCACTGAGCTTCAGCCGTGCTGTTTATCCTACAACCAGGAGCCCACTTAATGAGGGAATGCCTTGAAGAAGTCACTGAGCTTCAGCCGTGCTGTTTATCCTACAACCAGGAGCCCTCTTATTGAGGGAATGCCTTGAAGAAGTCACTGAGCTTCAGCCGTGCTGTTTATCCTACAACCAGGAGCCCTCTTATTGAGGGAATGCCTTGAAGTCACTGAGCTTCAGCCGTGCTGTTTATCCTACAACCAGGAGCCCTCTTATTGAGGGAATGCCTTGAAGAAGTCACTGAGCTTCAGCCGTGCTATTTATCCTGCAACCAGGAGCCCTCTTATTGAGGGAATGCCTTGAAGAAGTCACTGAGCTTCAGCCGTGCTATTTATCCTACAACCAGGAGCCCTCTTATTGAGGGAATGCCTTGAAGAAGTCACTGAGCTTCAGCCGTGCTATTTATCCTACAACCAGGAGCCCTCTTATTGAGGGAATGCCTTGAAGAAGTCACTGAGCTTCAGCCGTGCTATTTATCCTACAACCAGGAGCCCTCTTATTGAGGGAATGCCTTGAAGAAGTCACTGAGCTTCAGCCGTGCTATTTATCCTACAACCAGGAGCCCTCTTATTGAGGGAATGCCTTGAAGAAGTCACTGAGCTTCAGCCGTGCTATTTATCCTACAACCAGGAGCCCTCTTATTGAGGGAATGCCTTGAAGAAGTCACTGAGCTTCAGCCGTGCTATTTATCCTACAACCAGGAGCCCTCTTATTGAGGGAATGCCTTGAAGAAGTCACTGAGCTTCAGCCGTGCTATTTATCCTAAAACCAGGAGCCCTCTTATTGAGGGAATGCCTTGAAGAAGTCACTGAGCTTCAGCCGTGCTATTTATCCTAAAACCAGGAGCCCTCTTAATGAGAGAATGCCTTGATAAAGTCATTGAGTTTCAGCACAGCACATGTGATGGGCAACAGGGCTCTTGAACTTGGGGAAATTGCTCCCCCAGTTCAAATCTAAATTTCTTTCATCTTTTTCTTTCAATTTTAATTCGACCTTCTCCTAATTTTATAAACTTTCTTTCGTGTTGCTTTACCAACTCCACGAGAAAAAGTTCCCTTATATATGTATATATGTATTTATTGATTTTTCTTTTTCTTTTGGCTTGGATGTTTCTACATCCATTATATCCGCTGGCATGGATGTTTTTACATTTGTTATTGCTGCCCTGCTTTGATGAATTGGAGAAGGTGTAGTGGTTGGGAGGTATTTACATTCAAAGCATATGTGAGAGTATTGGATGATCTCAGCCATCCCGAAGATGGTTTGGACCTTTTTGGCGGAACTATTCTCAAGTGTTGGGTCTTCGGAATCCAGGGGGATCCAATGCTTGGAGTAGGACTCTCAGCTTTTGGCCGGAAGCCCGTCATTGCAGATATGGGGAGGATGATTCCATAGTTAATTGGTCCCAGTCCTAACAGGCGGGTTCAGCTTACACCTGTGCCTCTATATCTTTTGATGCTATCCTTCGGGTAGGGTATGGAGTGGACCATCTGGGAAGTATACTCTCATTGTGCCGATAGTGGAGAGTGCAAATTTCCTTTCTGACGTGTGATGGCCTAATATTCTCGAGCAGGTACATTAAACTAACCCTTTTCTCTCTCTCGTCTAATGGATTCTTTAAGTAACGAACCCCCATCCCCTGGATACGCTGACTCTCCCCGGGCACTGTTGACGACCTCTGCTAATTCTGTTGACGACCTAGGAACAAAAAAGGACCCCTCTACTAATGTTTTAAAACTAATTAAGTCGGGTAATAAATTTAAGTCGGGTAATAAAGGGAAACTTCGAATCCTTCATGTTACCCAAATTTTTATGATATGCTATATAAAGCATTCAGATGCTATGGAGTGATAAAAGAAATTAGAATGAAACTTGAAAATTAAAAATGCCATTCATGGATAATTTATAATAATCATGAAGAAGCATTCAATGCAATATGTAACATCAATAATATCAAAATTAATAACTTAAATGTCATGGGTGTCCTATGTGATAAGATACCAAACAGTTTGGATGTATATAGACCTGCTGACTGGTTTGAGAAAGATATCGATTTAACTATGCTCCCCCAAAGAAAGCCAAAACCAACAAGCCACTTGTTGCCGATCCTAAAGGGAGTAATGGGAATTATTTTAAAATTAGCAAACAAACTCAGAAAAAGGTAGGAACCATTGCACCATGTGATATATCTCACTTTGGGAAAAACAACTTCCTAATCCATGCAAAATCATACACGCAATCAGTAATACTGTCTAACCTTACGGCAAGCAGTGATGAGGATATGTTAGATGTCAAACCCCACCTAAACTTTAGTTACTGAAGGGGAGTGGTCTTCAATAAAGATCTGTACGAATTTATAGAAGAGGAAATACTAGCCATGTGCCCATTAACAGTGTGGGAAAGTGCATAAGATTCCTGGTACGTCAATGTTTATTCTTTACTTTCCAGGATGCTGATGTGCCTTTCCACATCGATATTGAAAATGAAAGAATTAAAGTTTGACCTTTCAAACAAAAGCCCTTACAATGTTCCAAGTGTTTCAAATTTGGACATCCTTCTAAAGTTTGTAAAAATGAAAAAATGTGTAGCATCTGTGCCAATCCTTATCATGGAGAGTGTACACTTGAGCCCAGCTGTTTGAATTGCAATTCAAACCATAAATCCTCTGACAGGAGCTGCGAGATTTATAAGTTTGAAGAAGCAGCCCTCAACAAATCCAGTGTAGAACACATAAGTGTAGGACATGCCAAAAGACTACTGAAAAAACCAAACAGCTATGCAAAGGCACTGAAATCAAGAGAAAATATACCACAGGAGACATTGAACCCACATAGTGCTGCCAGTAATTCCAAGAAAAGAAATACATCTAATGATAGTAGAGTTTTACGTGACAAGGTAAGCATATTGCTTTCCAAGGCTTTTGCCACTGTATTAAAACTGCGACACTGCCCACTTCTATACAGACTTCATCCCCCATTATCAGCAATAGTACTAACCTTTCTCAGGCCATGTCCTTGCCTGATTTGATGGAGGTTCCACCCGAAACAAAGTTACCAGGTGCACCTGTGGTAGGAAAGGTGCAAAAACCTGGTAGATCCTCACCACTGATAAATAGGAAGAGAGAGATCTCCATCTCTCTCACCCCCTTCCATCAGAAATATTATAGTTATGACATCAAATAAATATGTTTTCTCTGTTGATGTTTCTGATCAACAAGAAGACATTTTAAGTAAATCCGAAATTCAAGTTGAGGTCCACCCTCAACAATTGGATCAGAAGGACGACAAGAAAAGCACAAACTCAAAACCCTATTTATCAAGACCCTCTCTAATAAAACCACCAGGAAATAGCGCTAGATCAAAGATTGCTAATTGAAAGACTTCATCTATTAGTTCTTCCAGAAAATAAACCATTGTTTTTTCATCCATTTTGCAATGGAATTGTCAGGGTTTAAGGGGCAAATATGAAGAACTTAAGCTCTTAGTTTACGATTATTTCCCCATAATTGTATGTCTACAGGAGAGCAAGCTTGATGCTAATACCTCTTGTCCTCGGGAATATATTAGCTATAGGACACCTTATGATCACAGAGTAGGGAGCCATGGCGGAAGTCTCATATACGTTTGTCGAGGTGTTCCTTCCCCAAATACCTTTATCTGTCCGTACACCTCTGCAGGCAGTGGTTGTACAGATTGATATAGGGAGAAAATATACAATCTGTTCGATGTACTTGCCTCCAAATGATAACATATTGTATGATGATTTAGTAGTGATTCAACAGCTCCCTCAACCTTTTCTTTTACTTGGAGATTTGAATGGTAGACATCCTTTGTGTGGTGATTTAGCAAACACCAGGGGCAATATTATATCATCAATTGTGGAAAATGAGGATGTGGGACTCCTTAATACAGGAGAGCCCACGCACTTCCGTGTTCAGACAGGTACTTTGTCATGCATTGACCTTTCAATTGCAAGCTCTAACTGCCTTCTTGATTTTGATTGGAGGAGATTAGATGATTGGCATACTAGTGATCATGCACCAATCATTATAAACACCAACAAGGGTCCGCCTTTGCAAAGATCGCCACGTTGGAATCTAGACAAGGCAGACTGGGTTAAATTTTCCGAGCTAAGTGAAATCGAAGGGAGAGCAGAACAGTTTGAAAGTGTTGATGATACCATAGACCTACTGAATGGAACTCTTCATACAGCAGGAGTCAATTCAATTCCCAAAACAACAGGGTTTTTCAAACGACGACCAGTCCCGTGGTGGTCTTCAGAACTAACTGCACTCCACAGAGCCACAAGAAGATCTCTAACACGATTGCGTAGACGCAGAACTGATGAGAATTTAACTATGTACAAGAAATGTAGAGCACAGTTCCGTCGTGCCATGAAAGAAGCAAGGCGCCAGTTATGGATGTCTTTTGTTTCCTCCATTAACAGTAGAACACCACCATCTGCTGTGTGGAGGAAAGTAAAAATATAGCTGGCAAATTCACCCCCAACCCACCACCAGTGTTGAGGGTGAATGGTCAGTTTGTGACTGAAGGAAATGAAGTTAGCAATGCCCTGGCTGAACATTTTACAAATGTATCCAGCAAGAGTGTAGCAGCTCCTGGTCACCAGTATGGGAGCAACGAGGAAAAGAAAATTTTAAATTTTGTAACAGGAAGGGAAGAGTCATATAATTCTCCTTTTACTGAAAGAGAATATGATTCCGCGCTTACTAATTGTAACAATACAGCCCCGGGACCCGATGGAATTCCATATGCAATGATTAAACATGTACCTTTTAATACAAAGTTATTTATTTTAAGCATTTTTAATAGAATATGGCATGATCATAGTTATCCAAGTGTTTGGGAACTAGCCACTATTTTAGCCTTTTTAAAACCCAGTAAGGTCAAGTTTTTAGCAGCAAACTACCGACCTATTGCATTGACATCTTGTTTATGTAAAATCATGGAGAAGATGGTCAATGCAAGACTGATTTGGTACCTTGAAAAGAAGAATATTTTATCACCCATTCAATGTGGATTCAGGAAAATGCACTCAACGACTGATGTGCTGATACAACTTGAGTCCTCCATTTGTGAAGCCTTTGCTTCCAAACAGCACCATGTGACAGTCTTTTTTGATCTTGAAAAGGCATATGATACCACATGGAGATATGGTATACTTAAATCAATTCATGAACTAGGATTAAAAGGAGAACTACCACTATTTATTCAGTCATTTCTTTCGCATAGAGTTTCTCAAGTGAGAGTTGGGGAAACTCTATCAGAGAGTAAGTGTCAGGAAGGAGGAGTTCCTCAGGGTAGTGTGCTGTGTAACCCTGTTTGCACTAGCAATTAATGGGATATCCTCAGTCATTCCCCGGGATATTCTCTCAACATTATTTGTGGATGATCTCTCAATATCATTTGCTGGGGCCAGAATGGCAATGGTTGAGAGAAAAATCCAACTCTCTATTGATAAAGTTATCCAGTGGGCTGATATGAATGGATTTAAGTTATTGACAAATAAAACTACCATTGTCCATTTTTGTCGTATCCGGGGAGTACATCCAGACCCGGATATATACATTAAAGGTCAACGGACACCATGTTCAAGTGAAGCTAAATTTTTAGGTTTGATATTTGATTGTAGGCTTACATGGGTATCTCACTTGAAAGCATTAAAAGCTAAATGTGTTGAAGCTATGAATCTTTTAAAAGTATTGTCCCATACATCATGGGGGGCAGACCGCAATACTATTTTAAAATTATACAAGCCCTTGATTTTTTCCAAAATCAGTTACGGATGTGAAATATACTCTTCAGCCACCCCAAGCCGGTTAAAAATATTAGACTCGATACATCATGCTGGTATTAGATTGTCTACAGGAGCATTTAGAACCTCACCTATCCCAGGTCTCCTTGTTGATGCTGGAGAGTTACCTCTAGACCTTTACCGAATGTCTTCCATTATTTGGTATTGGTTTAGATTGCAAAGACTCCCTAACTCTTTAGCCTTCCAGACTGCAAGCCTTGTAAGACACGCATCATACTTTGAGTTGCACCCAAAATCTCCTCAACCTTATGGCGTTCGGGTGAAACGATTATTAAACAGTCTGGGTATAATTAGAAATAAGGTACTTCCATTCAAGGTATCATCAACGCCTCCATGGAAATTACCTGACGTATCTTTTTGTAAATATTTTATTGGAGTTAAGAAGAATATGTCAGACCTAGAAGCCAGGTCTTTTTTTAATGAACATGTTAAAGAACATGAGGATCAACTTTTATCTATACTGATGGCTCCAAATCTGTTTCTGGCATTGGATTTAGAGTACATAGTAATGATTTTAATTGTAGAGGTGCACTTCCTCTAAGAGCTTCCATATTTACTGCCGAACTGTATGGCATATTAACCGCTATTTAGAAAATAGCTTTGGAAAAGGAGGGTAATTTTACCATTTTTAGTGATGCAAGGAGTGTCCTTCAAGCTATAGAAGTTTTTAATTTTAATAACCCTCTAGTTTTATAGAATTTAGAATGGCTTTTTATTATTGGACGGAGAGGTATAACAGTTCAATTTTGTTGGGTTCCAGCACATGTAGGTGTGTGTGGGAATGAGAAGGCAGATTTGCTGGCTAAGAAGGCTGCATCCGAGTTGCTGCCAAGAAGGTATCCCATTCCCTGTAATGATTTCTTACCTGACATCAAGAAATTGGTTTGCAATAAATGGCAACAGCACTGGGATAGTCTAGATGGGAATAAAATGAGAGAAGTAACAAATGTCATATCTCCTTGGAGGTATGACATGATGCCCCGAAAATGAGAGACGTCTCTTTGTCGTCTCCGTATTGGTCACACTCTGTTGACACGAGTTTCTGCTGAAGGGCCAACACCAACCATATTGTGACGACTGTTTGGTACCTCTAACAGTGAGGCATTTGTTGACCGAATGCCCCAATTTTAATAACCTAAGGAATATATATTTGTTTGAGCCTCGAGGTGAGGGTGGCAGGTTCATCCTTACCAAGATTCTTGGACATGTCCTACTATGCAAGTGGCATTTTTAGATTTATTTCAGAAGCAGGTCTTCTGAAAACTATTTAACTTTTATAATGACATTAAACTTATATGGTTTTAATTGAATATTCTTTTATTTTTTTTTATATATATAAACCAAATGATATCGGTGTCAATGACCTTAGATGTCAGGATACCTGAAAACTTTGAATCAATCAATCAATCCTAGATCAACTTCTAAGAGAAGCGGAAATGTTCCAGTTCCTACGAACATGGAATGTGGCTGTCTCGGCTGCATGTGGATAGAAGGGATGTCCTGAAACTTTCTCTGTTTCCTAAGGTGATTCCCCAGGTTCATCCTTATGGGCCAATTAGATCTCATACTCCCTTGATTCCTTGTGCTTATAATGCGAGTTTTCTAGATCCTTTTGTTACGACATCTAAGAGTGAGTGACTTCGAGGAGTACCGTTTGGTCCTTATTCTTGACTCGACCTCAAATGAGGATGATGATAAGCCTCCACATCGTCTTGCTAAATGATTCCTGACTCTGCTTCGTCTGCGGAGTTGTTCCCGCATGATCAGACTTTCCCCCATTCCTGCACTAGAGTTGGGAAGACAGTGGAAAGACATTCTTCAATGGTGTAAGAATTGTGTGGCTTTATTGCTGAGTGAATGGATGACAGGTAAAGTAGTGGAATGGAAGGAGATATCATCTAGGTTAATGTGGGTAAGGGTTAGGTTGGGTAGGGAATGTTGGGCGTTTGTCAGTGCGTATGGGCCAGGTAGTGAGAAAAGTGAAGAAGAACGGAATGAGTTTTGGAATGAATTAACTAGGTGTGTAGAAGGACTGGGTAGAAGGAATTATGTAGTTGTTATGGGTGACTTAAATGCTAGAGTGGGTGCTGGAGAGGTAGAAGGTGTCATAGGAAAGTATGGCGTACCAGGTGAAAATGAGAGTGGTGAGAGACTGGTAGATATGTGTGTTGAACAAGAGATGGTAATAAGTGCTAGCTTTTTTAAGAAGAAAGATAAAAATAAGTATACATGGGTAAGAGTGGCAAATGGAAGAGTAGTAGAAAGGGCATTAATGGATTATGTGTTGTTAACTAGAAGAATGTTTGGAAGATTGAAAGACGTGCACGTGTTTAGGGGTATGGCTAACGGTATGTCTGATCATTTTTTGGTGGAAGGAAAATTGGTTGTAGCAAAAGAGTGGGGGAATAGAGTAGGTGGATGTAAAAGGGAGCTAGTGAGGGTTGAAGAGCTAATAAAACCTGGGGTAAAAAGTAAATATCAGGAAAGGTTGAAAATGGCATATGACGAGGTGAGAGTAAGAGAAACTGGTAATTTAGAGGAGGAGTGGAAGTTAGCAAAAGAAAATTTTGTTGGGATTGCAAGTGATGTATGTGGCAAGAAGGTTGTTGGAGGCAGCATGAGGAAGGGCAGTGAATGGTGGAATGAAGGAGTGAAGGTAAAAGTGGAAGAGAAAAAGAGGGCTTTTGAAGAATGGCTGCAGAGTAATAGTATAGAGAAGTATGAAAAATATAGAGAGAAAAAGGTGGAAGTAAAGCGCAAGGTACGTGAGGCAAAGAGGGCAGCTGATCTTAGGTGGGGTCAGGGACTGGGTCAGTCATATGAAGAGAATAAGAAGAAGTGAAGAGAGTAAGAAAGGCCGGCACAAGAATCGAAGAGACAGTGAAAGATAGAAATGGAAGGTTGTTAAAAGGAGAGGAGGCAAGGAAAAGGTGGGCGGAATATTTTGAAAGTTTGCTGAATGTTGAGGATGATAGGGAGGCAGAGATAATTGCTGTTCCAGGTGTTGAGGTGCCAGTGATGGGAGATGAGAATGAGAGAGAGATTACAATAGAGGAAGTGAGGAGAGCACTAGATGAAACGAGAGTAGGAAAAGCATCTGGTATGGATGGTGTGAAAGCTGAGATGTTGAAGGAAGGGGGTGTGACTGTAATTGAATGGTTGGTGAGATTGTTTAATGTGTGTTTTGTGTTGTCAATGGTACCAGTAGATTGGGTCTGTGCATGTATTGTACCACTATATAAGGGTAAGGGAGATGTGCATGAGTGTTGTAATTCAAGAGGTATTAGTTTGTTGAGTGTAGTTGGAAAAGTGTATGGTAGAGTACTGATTAATAGGATTAAGGATAAAACAGAGAATGCAATCTGGGAAGTACAGGGGGGTTTTAGAAGAGGTAGGGGTTGTATGAATCAAATTTTTACAGTTAGGCAGATATGCGAGAAATATTTAGCAAAAGGTAAGGAGGTGTATGTTGCGTTTATGGATCTGGAGAAAGCATATGATAGAGTTGATAGGGAAGCAATGTGGAATGTGATGAGGTTATATGGAGTTGGTGGAAGGTTGTTGCAAGCAGTGAAAAGTTTCTACAAAGGTAGTAAAGCATGTGTTAGAATAGGAAATGAAGTGAGCGATTGGTTTCCGGTGAGAGTGGGGCTGAGACAGGGATGTGTGATGTCGCCGTGGTTGTTTAACTTGTATGTTGATGGAGTGGTGAGAGAGGTGAATGCTCGAGTGCTTGGACGAGGATTAAAACTGGTAGACGAGAATGATCATGAATGGGAGGTAAATCAGTTGTTGTTTGCGGATGATACTGTACTGGTAGCAGACACAGAAGAGAAGCTTGACCGACTAGTGACAGAATTTGGAAGGGTGTGTGAGAGAAGGAAGTTGAGAGTTAATGTGGGTAAGAGTAAGGTTATGAGATGTACGAGAAGGGAAGGTGGTGCAAGGTTGAATGTCATGTTGAATGGAGAGTTACTTGAGGAGGTGGATCAGTTTAAGTACTTGGGGTCTGTTGTTGCAGCAAATGGTGGAGTGGAAGCAGATGTACGTCAGAGAGTGAATGAAGGTTGCAAAGTGTTGGGGGCAGTTAAGGGAGTAGTAAAAAATAGAGGGTTGGGCATGAATGTAAAGAGAGTTCTATATGAGAAAGTGATTGTACCAACTGTGATGTATGGATCGGAGTTGTGGGGAATGAAAGTGATGGAGAGACAGAAATTGAATGTGTTTGAGATGAAGTGTCTGAGGAGTATGACTGGTGTATCTCGAGTAGATAGGGTCAGGAACGAGGTGGTGAGGGTGAGAACGGGTGTGAGAAATGAGTTAGCGGCTAGAGTGGGTATGAATGTGTTGAGGTGGTTTGGCCATGTTGAGAGAATGGAGAATGGCTGTCTGCTAAAGAAGGTGATGAATGCAAGAGTTGATGGGAGAAGTACAAGAGGAAGGCCAAGGTTTGGGTGGATGGATGGTGTGAAGAAAGCTCTGGGTGATAGGAGGATAGATGTGAGAGAGGCAAGAGAGCGTGCTAGAAATAGGAATGAATGGCGAGCGATTGTGACGCAGTTCCGGTAGGCCCTGTTGCTTCCTCCGGTGCCTTAGATGACCGCGGAGGTAGCAGCAGTAGGGGACTCAGCAGTATGAAGCTTCATCTGTGGTGGAAATGTGGGAGGTTGGGCTGTGTCACCCTAGCAGTACCAGCTGAACTCGGCTGAGTCCCTGGTTAGGCTGGAGGAACATAGAGAGTAGAGGTCCCCTTTTTTGTTTTGTTCTTGTTGATGTCGGCTACCCCCCAAAATTGGGGGAAGTGCCTTTGGTATATGGATATGGAAGAATTGTCATCCAGTAGTCAAGCAGGAAGATGCTTCTGTTCCTCTGCCAAGTAAAAGGGCTAGGGTAGACCTTGCTAATTCTCCCTCTCCAATTATGATTTAGGATCCGTCTTCCGCCACTGTAGAGGTAGGTTGCTCAGATCCTATGGGCGTAGATCCTTTGGAAGTTCCAACAGCAGAGCCGGGTGAGGAGTCGTCCTTTTTGCTGGTTCTTGGAGTAATCCGAAGGTTAAATAAATATGGAGAGGTCCCTCTGTCACCTTCCATAGAGAGGAAGACATCCATTGATGGGTTCTTCCCTGAACGTAGGTTGGAACTACTCTGGTCCTGACAGGGTTAGGACACCATTCATAAGGATTAACAGACGGTCTCGCTCTGAAGGACTCTTAAAGTTGAGAGGTTGTCAAAGTTAATTTCACCAGTGCTTTCTACATAGAGAAAGTTCTACGTCACAGAAGGGACATATCCTAGTCCGCCGCCTCTGGGTCCTGGTATGGCGTCCTTGACCCCTTGTGTCATGAGTGAGAAATTCGGCAATTGGTGGTTTTGTCAGCGCCAGAGATGTAAACTTTAGACGGCTTCCTTATTACCCCTTGTAGGCATTCTCATGGTTGGATCATTTGTACAAAAACAGCACAAAGAACTTGTGCAATCAGGCTAAAGCACTAGAATTCCTGATTCACCAATGTGCTTCCCTCTGGGGTAACTGCATCCCTAAGAGAAGGGATGCAGTTGTTAGTAAGTTTGCGCATCAAATGGCTTCGAGGGATTCATTGAGTCTTCGGAACACCCTGACTCTGGTACATAAGTTAATGCTACTATAATTTTTATTTCAAGTTTAAGATGGGATCATTATTGAATTCCTTCTAGGTAGTAGGTTGGCCAGGGCACCAGCCACCCGTTGAGGTACTACCGCTAGCGAGTTATGGGGTCCTTAGACTGGCCAGACAGTACTACATTTAGTCCTTCTCACTGGTTATGGTTCGTTTTCCCTTTGCCCACACACACCGAATAGTCTGGCCTATACTTTACAGATTCTCCTCTGTCCTCATACACCTGACAACACTGGGATTACCAAACACTTCTTCTTTGCCCAATGGGTTAACTACTGCACTGTAATTGTTCAGTGGCTACTTTCCTCTTGGTAAGGGTAGAAGAGAGACTAACTATGATAAGCAGTTATTCTAGGAGGAGGACACTCCAAAATCAAACCATTGTTTAGTCTTGGGTAGTGCCATAGCCTCTGTACCATGGTCTTCCACTGTCTTGGGTTAGAGTTCTCTTGCTTGAAGGTACACTTGGGCACACTATTCTATCTAATTTCCCTTCCACTTGTTTTGTTAAAGTTTATATAGTTTATATTTATTTTTTCCTTGTTTCCTTTCCTCGCTGGGCTATTTTCCCTGTTGGAGCCCCTGTGCTTATAGCATATCCTGCTTTTCCAACTAGGGTTGTAGCTTAGCAAGTAATAATAATGATATAGAGCTCAAGATATTTCAAATACTTATGTACATTATGGCCTAAGTGGAAGAAGCATCCTTTCAACATGACTAATGGCAAAAAAGCAGTTTGTTCATGATCCCAGTATAATTATTTAGGCTGTAAATCTGATAATAATTCATTTATCATCCAGAGCATTCTAAAGTATGTTCTGTGCTTATTCGATGATAGGGCATACAACACAGGAAAACACCACCGTGTCCTGCCATAAGACAATGAAAACACCACCGTGTCCTGCCATAAGACAATGAAAACACCACCGTGTCCTGCCATAAGACAATGAAAACACCACCGTGTCCTGCCATAAGACAATGAAAACACCACCGTGTCCTGCCATAAGACAATGAAAACATCACCGTGTCCTGCCAATAAGACAATGAAAACACCACCGTGTCCTGCCATAAGACAATGAAAACACCACCGTGTCCTGCCATAAGACAATGAAAACACCACCGTGTCCTGCCATAAGACAATGAAAACACCACCGTGTCCTGCCATAAGACAATGAAAACACCACCGTGTCCTGCCATAAGACAATGAAAACACCACCGTGTCCTGCCATAAGACAATGAAAACACCACCGTGTCCTGCCATAAGACAATGAAAACACCACCGTGTCGTGCCATAAGACAATGAAAACACCACCGTGTCCTGCCATAAGACAATGAAAACACCACCGTGTCCTGCCATAAGACAATGAAAACACCACCGTGTCCTGCCATAAGACAATGAAAACATCTTAAATATTCCCTCTGCATGCCACACATCGGATTTATGATAAAAAAGCTTACCAGCTTCACCTTCCAAAAATTTATTCTTTCATCTTCTTGACCATGTTATATGCTTTTACAAATTCTGCAATAGCATGATTAGGTTTCTATGTTTCATCCTATTGAAATCCATCCCATTTAAAAAAAAGAGACAGCATTTCATTTCATCTCAAGTGCCAAAATAGCCTGGCCTCAGGAAGGATGTCGCTATCTCAAAAAGGACGTCGCTACCTCAAAAAGGACGTCGGTAAACCAGTTCGGTGCCAAATAGCTGTCTCCAAACAGCTAAAGCCGAAAGGCAGCGTCAAAGAAGTCCCATTCCGTAGCATATGACCCCAGGTTTGAGACCTTCTCCATCCCATTGTCCTGCAGTGGACTAGAAACAGCTACATTTGTGGTTGTTGTTGTACATTAATACAGGTATTAGCATTTGTAGTGGTAAGGATTGTAGTTTGCTTTGAATATCCAGTTACCGATAAAGTAGGGGTAAATTTGTGTTGTTGGACTATCGTCAGTAGGATTAATAAATGGTGTGGGTTATACATCCTGCCATACTGCTATCAAGTTAAATATCAGAGCTCCATTCTTTTATCTTTAAAAGAGGTATCTTCCACCTTCTTCCTAAACGAGGGATGGTGAAATCTATGCAAACCCATAATCATCATACAGGTACGTTATTCAAAACTGACATCTCCCATAGGGGAATGTTTTTTCATTTGGCCGATACATGTGTCTGTGTACAAGACAGGTTCTATCGGTCTTTTCATCCCTACGAAAGACAAATAGGAGTTTCCTGGTATCACTGTTTTGCTCCCATATGGGACCAAGGGGTTGGACACTTCCAGGGAAGAACATACCAGTTCAGTTCTAGGGGGACTACCAACCCACTAAGCAGTGAGTGTCCCTATTTACAGAAATTATTCATAGCTATACAAACCCGACCATAACCTAACTCTTCCCCCCAGTACTCGACCGAAAGGTCAAAAGTAAAGCTTTCAGACTGGTTAGGGGGCTTGGCTTCTTACCCGCACCCTATCAATAGTTTAAGCACTCGTTAAACCATTCTCACAACAGTATATCGTGCGCTGAAACTCTTTACGAGGGGAAGTATGGAGAAAATTTATACATTCTCATTAATCATATGATGCTACTACATTCCGGTAGGCCCTGCTGCTTCCTCCGATGCCTTGGATGACTGCGAATGTAGCAGCAGTAGGGGATTCAGTGTTATGAAGCTTCATCTGTGGTGGATAACGGGGGAGGGTGGGCTGTGGCACCCCTAGCAGTACCAGCTGAACTCTGTTGAGTCCCTTGTCAGGCTGGGAGGAATGTAGAAGGAGAGGTCCCCTTTTCTGTTTCATTTGTTTGATGTCTGCTACACCCCAAAATTGGGGAAGTGCCTTGGTATATGTATGTATGTATGTACATTGTCACTCAGTCCTATAGGACTGAAATCAGTGGTTTCCAAATTTTTTCAGGGTGGTGTCCCCCTGGTTTCCAGATGAACTCCTAAAGACCCCTCCCCCACTGATACACTTTGAACTATGCAACAGAGCAATGCATTTTATAATTCTAATGACAATTGTATTTTGTAAACGTACATGTTTTGACATAAGATTATGCAAAAACAAAGGAAAAAGTAAACTACTTATTTCTTAAAGGCTCTTATTGCGACTATCGCGCCCAGACACAACTTTTGCCTCACCGCTCACAATGTCAATCCACTGCCCACTTTGGGAAAAACCAATTTAGATTCTCGTAAGGCTATCCACTATTACACAGTATTCTAGAAGTTTTATTCCAGCTTTGGAATGATATTCCTAATCAGGTAGTTGAATTGGTGGAACTTTTAAAAGTTCAAACTTGCAGCATTTTTGCATTTTTATGTTGAACAGGCTGACTTGAGTTTCTTTCTATAGTTTATATAAGAAAGATCTATTTTAATGCTGTTACTGTTTTTAATACAGTATATTTTATTTCAATTCAATACTATTTTAGTTGATTTATCTCATTTCTTTTCCTTACTGGGGTATTTTTCCATGTTTGAGCCCTTCGGCTAATAGCATCTTGCTTATCCAACTAGGGTCGTATCATGGTCTTCCACTGTCTTGGGTTAAGAGTTCTCTTGCTTGAGGGTACACTCAGGCATACTATTCTATCTCATTTCACTTCCACTAGTTAAAAGTTTTTATAATATATATAGGAAATATTTATTTTAATGTTACTGTTCTTAATTATTTTATATTTCCTTTTTTCCTTTCCTCACTGGGCTATTTTCCCAGTTAGAGCCCCTTGGCTTATAGCATCCTGCTTTTCCAACTAGGGTTGTAGCTTAGCAGGTAATAATAATAATAATAATAATAATGATAATCCCTAAGGGAGGCCTAGCCTAACATCTTTAGTTAGGATGTTGAACAGGAATCATGACTTTCACTTCTCTTCAGGACCAAAGTACATTGACATTTCCTGGGTCAGTAAAGCAGTCAGATTGGTCATGCAGGGATTTCCACTCCCCTTAGGATAAGTCTCCTTTAATGGGCATGTTCTTTCTTTGTGGTTTCTCTTCCTCTTGTTTTTATGAAGTTGTTATTGTTTATATAAGATAGATCTAATTTAATGTTGTTAATTATCCTAAAATGTTTTATTTTGATTGTTATTACTTCTCTTGGAGTTTATTTATTTCCTTTTTCCTTTCTTATTTGGGCTATTTTTCCCTTTTGGAGCCCTTGGGCTTATAGCATCATGCTTTTCCAACTAGGGTTGTAGCTTGGCTAGTAATAATAATAATAATAACTTCTTTTATTCTTTTGGCATTATATATTGCATAAACTTACGTGGAAACTTCAATGATTTTTATACATACATACATCTACCAAGGCACTTCCCCCAATTTTTTGGGGGGTAGCCGACATCAACAAATGAAACAAAGCAAAAAAAGGGGACCTCTACTCTCTACGTTCCTCCCAGCCTTATGTATTTATTCCACTCTTTAACCCTTTTACCCCCAAAGGACATACTGGTACGTTTCACAAAACTCATCCCTTTACCCCCATGGACGTACCGGTACGTCCTTGCAAAAAAATGCCATACAAATTTTTTTTTTTTCATATTTTTGATAATTCTTTGAGAAAATTCAGGCATTTTCCAAGAGAATGAGACCAACCTGACCTCTCTAAGACAAAAATTAAGCCTGTTAGAGCAATTTAAAAAAGTATACTGTAAAATGTGATGGGATAAAAATAACCCCATGTGGGTTAAGGGTTAATAGCCCAGAGGTAAAAGGGTTAAGTCCCAGGTTAAAGGTCAAAGTGAAAGTAGTTCTACCTATTAGGTGGGCAGGGGACCTGACAGCCGGGCGTGTTGACCTCATTGAATGCTTAGCGGCCATTTCCAGCTGTGCCAAAGTCATACTCTTATTAAAGGTCTCCGGTTTGTATGGTTAAAATATTTCCTATGAAACTTTACTATTTTTTTGAGTTTTGTATCTGGAAATTTTAGGCCTGTAAGTCAGGTTAAGCCTACCCTAGGTCAAAATTTAACAAGAGGACCTGTAATTCCTTTTATTTGTTTAATTAACTTTAGTTTGCAGTCATTATGCAATTGTTGACCTGATATGGTATGTGTTAGTGGGATGTTAAAGTAACTCCCTTTATATTTGGTATTTATAAGATGTCTTAAAATAAAACTCATAGCTTGACCTTTGGAATGGAAAATAGAATTATTGATGAAATTGATTCATTCTCTCTCTTTCTCTCTCTCTCTCTCTCTCTCTCTCTCTCTCTCTCTCTCTCTCTCTCTCTCTCTCTCTCTCTCTCTCTCTCTCTCTCTCTCTTTCTCTCTCTCTCTCAGCAATGATTTCCCAGGCCATTATCCTGTGAGGATAACATGGTGCAGGATCCCTCAAGGTATCGCAAAACAGAGGCCGTCCCGAGACAGATGCCAGCCAGTTGGTTTTTGTCTTCCACCCACCTAGAGGTGAGCCTTCACAGTAAAGAGTTCCAGGTTTGTATTGCTAGAAATAATTCAAATTACTTCCAATTTTGTCATTTGAGCTATAAATGTACACTCCCTTTAGCATCCTCTATCTTAACCCTTTTACCCCCAAAGGACGTACTGGTACGTTTCACAAAAGCCATCCCTTTACCCCCATGGACGTACCGGTACGTCCTTGCAAAAAAAATGCTATAAAATTTTTTTTTTTCATATTGATAGTTTTTTGAGAAAATTCAGGTATTTTCCAAGAGAATGAGACCAACCTGACCTCTCTATGACAAAAATTAACGATTTTAGAGCAATTTAAAAATAATTACTGCAAAATGTTTTGGGAAAAAAATAACCCCCTGGGGGTTAGGGTTTGGAAATTTCTAAATAGCCTGGGGGGTAAAAGGGTTAACAGCAGAGCTGTATGGTATCCTGACTGTTCTTGAAAAAAGTAGCATTAATGAATGAGGGATACTTTACCATTTTTAGTGATGCAAGTAGTGTGTTGCAGGCATTGACAGTTTTTAAATCCTATGAACCCTTTAGTTTTAAACTTTTTAAGAGTGGCTGTATATTTGTCATTCTGCAGGCAAGGAAGTTTTAAGTTTTACTGTAAAAAGTAGCATTAATGAAAGGGAAATTTTACCATTTTTAGTGATGCAAGTAGTGTGTTGCAGGCATTGACAGTTTTTAAATCCTATGAACCCTTTAGTTTCAAACTTTAGAGTGGCTGTATATTTGTCGTTCTGCAGGCAAGGAAGTTTTAAGTTTTACTGTAAAAAGTAGCCTTAATGAAAGGGAAATTTTACCATTTTTAGTGATGCAAGTAGTGTGTTGCAGGCATTGACAGTTTTTAAATCCTATGAACCCTTTAGTTTCAAACTTTAGAGTGGCTGTATATTTGTCGTTCTGCAGGCAAGGAAGTTTTAAGTTTTACTGTAAAAAGTAGCCTTAATGAAAGATGGAAATTTTACCATTTTTAGTGACGCAAGTAGTGTGTTGCAGGCATTGACAGTTTTTAAATCCTATGAACCCTTTAGTTTGAAACTTTTTAAGAGTGGCTGTATATTTATCGTTCTGTGTTTAAGTTTTACTGAATAAAGTAGCATTAATGAAAAAGGGGAAATTTTACCATTTTTAGTGATGCAAGTAGTGTGTTGCAGGCATTGACAGTTTTTAAATCCTATGAACCCTTTAGTTTCAAACTTTAGAGTGGCTGTATATTTGTCGTTCTGCAGGCAAGGAAGTTTTAAGTTTTACTGGGTTCCAGGTCATGTGGGTGTGTCTGGAAATGAGGCAGTGGGCAAATTGGCAGAAGAGGCATCAGAAAAACTACTTCCTAGAAGATATCTACTTCATTTACCAGCTCCTGCATCACACAGAAAGAAGCGGTTTTACATACGTCATGGAAAAAAATGTTCTTATACAGGTATATTTTATTTTAGTCTGTTGTTGAATTAGTAGAACTTAAAAAGATCAAAGTTGGAGCAAATGCTTTTTTGTTGACCAGGCGGACATGAGTCTTTTTATAGTTTATATATGTCATATCTGTTTTTGACGTTAATAGTTTATATATGACATATCTCTTTTGATATTACTTTTTCTAGAATGATTTATTGTTAATTTGTTCTCTTCATTTATTTATTTCCTTATTTCCTTTCCTCACTGGGCTATTTTTCCTATAGGAGCCCCTGGGCTTATAGCATCTTGCTTTTCCAATTGGGGTTGTAGCTTGGATAGTAATAATAATAATGATAATAATAATAGAAAGGTTAGAGCATGAATCCCAGGTAATTCTTATATAAGATTATTTTTTCAGTGCCTAAATTTTTCATCATGGTTTCAGCTGGCCTTGACTGATAATTTTGTTCGTGTAACTTTCCTGAACCCAACACTATAGGTTGAATTTTATATTTTCAGATGTTAAATATCCATCCATATACCAAAGGCACTTCCCCCAATTTTGGGGGGTAGCCGACATCAACAAGAAACAAAACAAAAAAAAGGGGACCTCTACTCTCTACGTTCCTCCAGCCTAACCAGGGACTCAGCCGAGTTCAGCTGGTACTGCTAGGGTGCCACAGCCCAAAGCAATGGCTTTGACACTGCTCCCTGATAATGCCATGAGAAATTAAAAAGCCAACGGGAACTGGTTCGCTGTTGTGATGTCATTCTTCGTGTAGCAGGACTTCAGTTTGAGGCCCCACTGATGTGTTTTAGCAGCCTGCTCTCCATATTTTGACTCAATTTTCAAAGGTACAGGAGTCTCTCTCTCTCTCTCTCTCTCTCTCTCTCTCTCTCTCTCTCTCTCTCTCTCTCTCTCTCTCTCTCATTATAGTTGCATGTAAATTATTTTCATTAACAAATGGTTATCCAACATTCACTGCATTTATCTCTCTCTCTCTCTCTCTCTCTCTCTCTCTCATTATAGTTGCATGTAAATTATTTTCATTAACAAATGGTTATCCAACATTCACTGCATCTCTCTCTCTCTCTCTCTCTCTCTCTCTCTCTCTCTCTCTCTCTCTCTCTCTCTCTCATTATAGTTGCATGTAAATTATTTTCATTTTCAAATGGTTATCCAACATTCACTGCATCTCTCTCTCTCTCTCTCTCTCTCTCTCTCTCTCTCTCTCTCTCTCTCTCTCATTATAGTTGCATGTAAATTATTTTCATTTTCAAATGGTTATCCAACATTCACTGCATCTCTCTCTCTCTCTCTCTCTCTCTCTCTCTCTCTCTCTCTCTCTCTCTCTCTCTCTCTCTCTCATTATAGTTGCATGTAAATTATTTTCATTAACAAATGGTTATCCAACATTCACTGCATCTCTCTCTCTCTCTCTCTCTCTCTCTCTCTCTCTCTCTCTCTCTCTCTCTCTCTCTCTCTCTCTCATTATAGTTGCATGTAAATTATTTTCATTAAATGGTTATCCAACATTCACTGCATTTATCTCTCTCTCTCTCTCTCTCTCTCTCTCTCTCTCTCTCTCTCTCTCTCTCTCTCTCTCTCTCTCTCTCTCTCTCTCTCTCTCATTATAGTTGCATGTAAATTATTTTCATTTTCAAATGGTTATCCAACATTCACTGCATTTATCTCTCTCTCTCTCTCTCTCTCTCTCTCTCTCTCTCTCTCTCTCTCTCTCTCTCTCTCTCTCTCTCTCTCTCTCTCATTATAGTTGCATGTAAATTATTTTCATTTTCAAATGGTTATCCAACATTCACTGCATTTATTGCTTAAAAATATCCACCCAAAATTTTCCTAACTCTAGCTTGTATTTCATAACCATGGCCTGCATACTATCTTTTATTGACAGGAAATTAGAGCATGCTTGTTAACTATTATATTTATGAAGTATTTTGATTGTCAAAATTGTAGAGTATTCTATAGCACAGTAGTAAGACCAGTGCTAATGTATGGGTTTGAAATGTGGGCTTTAAGACTCTTAAGAAGAAAATAGTAAGCAAAGCTTGAGAGAGAGATGAGAATGCTGAGGTGGACTATGGAAATATCACTGCTTGATAGATTGTAAAATGATGAAGTAAAAATGACAGGTGTAGTGAAGATCACCGAGGTGATCAGTATGTCCCCACTGAGATGTAGGTACGTGTTGTGGATGGAAGGTGGGGAGGGAGTGAGGCCTTAGGAGGAACCTTTTAGGGTGAGGAGATCGATCGGGAGGTAGAAAATTAGACGGCGAGAGATAAGGTTGAGGGTGATATGGAAAGAAAAGGTTTGGTGGAAAAGGATGCCTTTGGTAGAAGGCATTGGAGAGGACGTTTCAGGCAACCAGCCCCTCAATATAGGGATAGAAGTGCGAAAGAAGAAGAATATTTAGAGTAGAAGTGTGTATCCAGGAAGGAGATACTGTTGTACTAGAAAATATTTTAATCCAGTGATTTCTTGAGGCTACCGAATGCAGGTTGCAGTACAATCCTCTCTTGCATCTTTGAACTTTATTTGATGTTTTTGTGCCCAGCTGTTCCCCTTTTTTAACTGTTTATTCCTATGGTGTCCACCTTACGTTTAAGTAAATTCTTAATAGCCTAGAGATGTGATTGCTTGGACTGTGTCAAGGAAGTCTTTTCCGTTTCATGTTGTTTAAAATCTTAAATATCACCAAAACTTTTCTATGGTAATTAATGTGAACCTTATCATTAGACATCTTTGTACCCAGCTGTTTGCTTTTTTAACTTGATATTTCTCTGGCGTCCACCTTTCCTTAACGAAAAATATCTCTATAGCATAAAGATATGATTGTTTGGTCTTTTGAAGACTTATGTCAAGGAAGTTAGGTTAGGTTAGGTTTACCATTCATGATGTGTAAGTTCTTCAATATCACCAGAACTTTTTTATCGTAGCTTTTCTGTGGTAGTTCATGTGTACATCAACTTTATAATAAAGTGATCTAATTATCTTCTCATATCTTTCAGGTATGCTTGCTCCCCTATTTCGTATTTTGAAGGGGCCACGTTCCAGTAGTCGACATTCTCCTGTGGAGCAGCTGCACCTACTAGTTCGGCCTTGGACATAATCTAAACGTTAACTTATGTAAATAAAATCTTGGTGTTATCTTTATAACCTTTGCAGTGAAGGATTTTGTTATTTTTACATTTTTACTGCCAAAATCATGAAACTTAGTGGTTTTTATTATCTATTTTAACTCTGTTAGAGTGAAACAATTGTGGTTTTTATCTATTTTGACTTATGAGATTTGGTTCTGGTATACAGTATATGTTTGTTTTGATCTGAAAAAATTTTCAGGTTGAGGAGTATGTGGACAGTAATTTCAAACATTATGTAACTCGTCTTCTAAATCATTGGGAAGACTAATGACTTGGTGGTATGGGGCCAGAACCATTATAAGTTTATTCATGAATTATATCTTGGGTCAATGTTGAAAGCTGTGAATTGAGTTACTCTGTAGAGGAGTAATATATTTCAATAGGATTGCCCCTGTAGAGGAGTTGAAATAGGATTGCCTTTAAATATGAGTAATATGCTGTATTAGAATTGTCTTAAGTGGAGTAAATAGATATTTTTTTGTATTGAATATTTCTGCTAAAATCCCATTTTAGATTTTTTTAATTTGTGAAATGGAGACTAGATTCCAAACCTTTATGTTAAATTTAACTGGTGTGACAGGAGTTAAGCCATTGAAGGAAGTCAAAGTATCTTAGTAATAGTGATAACTTAGATGTTTAGTAAAGTTTTGTCCAATGTTCTGTCAAACTAAAGAGAAAATTATTCATTTTGTCTGGTGGTAATAGTTTCTGTCTCTGACAAGCCATTGAACTCTTCTCTTTGTTTTCCTGGCATTCTTTCACCTGAATACTGCCATAAAATTTAACATTATCATTGTTAACTTTTATAGACGCATTAGTTCTCAACTATTTTGATCATTTATGACATTTCCATGCAGCCTTACAGTACTTACGGAAGTGCCATATCTTGGACGGTGGCGGTCAGTTGCCTCCACCTTTCCCTCTCCCTGCCTTTAGCCATTTGTATCACTTCATTTGTTTGTATAATTACCCTCTAAGACCACCACAATACTGTCCATGTACTTTACTCTCTGCTTTCCCCCTCTATCCTCCCAGTGAGACATTGGTGCTCAATTTTCTCTCCTTATGAATATCCCAACAAAACTTTGTTTGGTCTCAACTATTTCTTATGCCATTGCTCTGCACTCCAAAACTTGCCATTATGTTTTCCTTTGTTACTTTGTCCATCAAAGATATTCTGACCATACTCTTGTAAAATATGATTTCTGCTGTATTTAGCTTGTTTCTCAACTCATTATTGTCCAGTTTTCCGATCCATCCATAAGGGTCGACCACACATATGTTCTTAAAGCCCTAATTCTTGTTTGTATACCAACTCTATTATATGTCGACATATTTTTTATATTTTGAAATGCATAAAGACCTAATTCTTGTTTGTACACTAAGTCTATCATATGTCGGCAGATTTTTTATATTTTGAAATGCATTCTTGTCTCTCAGGATTCTCTGTTTCTCGTTTTTTCTCTACCATCTTGAGTCACCATACTACCCAGGTAGACAAAGTTGTTTGATTGTTGTAACTTTTTGGCAGTGTCAGCAATGATCACTGTCATATACATAATGTTATTCATATTGACTCCTCCAATACTGATACCATATCTATTGTGTTTCTCAAGGTATTTTCCCCATATATTAAAAATAGGTTTGGAGACAAAACACATCCCTGGTGAACTCCTCTCTTTATTTCTATCCATGATGTCAGATTGTTATGGATGTTGACTCGAGTATGTTGGAAACGAGTCTGTCTTTTCCATCTAGGTTTAATCTTAGCAAGATTAGTATTAGGTGTGTTCCTCACTGTTCTATTTTGTTCACTTTTGGCCTTCATTTCCATTTTCTACTGTACTGTGATTGTTTGGAACTTGTAACCTAACTGAAATGGGTCTCGTTATTCTTCATGTGGTTATCCCATTTTTAAGTCAACTTTGTTTAAGAATTTATTTTTTACCTTGGGTCGACATTCATCGGTAATTTCTGTAAGCTGGCCTTCCTGTCACATTGTTTACGAACACCTTGTATAATCATATTTTCAAACTTTTTCATTAGCTATAATTCTTCACTATAGTTAAAAGCATTTTTACATTGGCTACAAATTCTTGTGGAGTTACTCTTCATATGATAGTTGTCCACTGTCTTATTTTTTGCCCTATAATTCATACCTGAATTCCTTTTATGTCTTTTGTCCCTAATTTCCTGGGCCTTCTTACAGGTCTGCTTATAGTTATTTCCATATCTACTGGTTTTCAATAAATTCTTAGGCATTTCTGGAATACTGTATAGTCCTAATTTATTGTTGAAGGGGATGTTGCAGACTTTTTTATAAATTGCTAACTTTTTTCTTTTTTGGCTCTTGCTTGAAGGTGCACTCAGCCACAGTATGAAGTATCCATTATGATGTTACTGGTTTTAAAAATATTTTAACTGTTCATTACTTGTAGTTTGTTGATTTCCTTGTTTTCTTAACTCTCTGGGCTATATTTCCCTGTTGGAACCCTTGGGCTTATAGCATACTGCTTTTCCCACTAGGGTTGTAGCTTAGCTAGTAATGATGTAAGACTTTTTTTTATCCTGTGTTTAATCCAATTTTCAAGTCATCTTTAAGAATTTCCTTTTCTTGGGTCTTCATCGATTCTTCCTGCCATGTTCTATATATGAACATCTTGTTTAATACACTTCAAACTTTGTCGCTAGACAACTCTTCACTACTTATATAAACGTTTCTATGTTGACTATAACTTAGGGGTTTCTATGTTGACTATAACTTATTGGTTTCTATGTTGACTATAACTTAGGGGTTTCTATGTTGACTATAACTTAGGGGTTTCCATGTTGACTATAACTTAGGGGTTTCTATGTTGACTATAACTTAGGGGTTTCTATGTTGACTTGATTTGATGGCTGTCCCCTGTCTTCTTTCTGTCTTGTAATTCAAACCTGAATTCCTTGCGTAATTCAAACCTGAATTCCTTGCGTAATTCAAACCTGAATTCCTTGTGTAATTCAAACCTGAATTCCTTGCGTAATTCAAACCTGAATTCCTTGCGTAATTCAAACCTGAATTCCTTGCGTAATTCAAACCTGAATTCCTTGCGTAATTCAAACCTGAATTCCTTGTGTAATTCAAACCTGAATTCCTGGTGTAATTCAAACCTGAATTCCTTGTATGTTCCCCCCTTATATCGTAGGAATACCCTGTTAGTCTTGATTTTCTTTTACCAAATTAGATGTTGTAGACCTTGTTTAAATTGATGACTTTTCTCTTTTAGCTCGGACCTTTTTTAAAATGATGACTTTTCTCTTTTAGCTCAGACCTTTTTTAAATTGATGACTTTTCTCTTTTAGCTCAGACCTTTTTTAAATTGATGACTTTTCTCTTTTAGCTCAGACCTTTTTTAAATTGATGACTTTTCTCTTTTAGCTCAGACCTTTTTTTAAATTGATGACTTTTCTCTTAGCTCAGACCTTTTTTAAATTGATGACTTTTCTCTTTTAGCTCGACAGAACATTGGTCAGAATTGTGCTTACAGTGAGGGAAGTAAAATTAAAAGGTGCAGTTGATAGGTTTGATAACGTCAAAGCATAGGTAGATTCATTGACAGTTTTATAGCAATTAGAATTTCTTTGTTTTTATTTTGGAAAACTGGTCCAAAGAAAACTAGTTTATTAGGCTTATATTGGTTGTCTGAGAGTTGGGTAATTTATAGTTTGTGTATAGCCTCAGTGAATTTTTTTTACCTTTGGTTCGAAGTGTTTTTCATTTGTCTTGTTGAATAGAGTTTCATGATGAGTAAAATCAAATGGCAGAAGAAGGGATTTTAAGGTAATCACATTTTTGGTGCCTGTCTGAGTGTTTGGTTAATTTATAGTTTGTGTAGAGCCTCAGTGAATTTTTTTTTACCACTGGCTCAAAGTGTTTTTCATTTGTCTTGTTGAATAGAGTTTCATGATGAGTAAAATCAAATGGCAGAAGAAAGTATTTTAAGGTAATCACAATTTTGGTGCTTATTATAATTGTTTATTATATAAAGTGTATCTGGAGACAGACAGTCACGAGAATTTGTTCCTATGCAAATTCAAACCATCGTTCAGATGAGGGGTATGTTTTCAGCCTGATGCTGGAGCGCCACTGAATAGTTTAACGAGCAGTTAAGCAATAAGGTGGACCAAGGGGGGAGGAGAGTCGCCCCCTTGTCAAGGTCTCTTCACTTTTGGTTTCTGGCTGCATCAAACTTCTTTTCTTTTTTCTTTTTCAGGAAGTGAATGTTGTCTACCGATTGTTATGTGAAGTGAGACACTCGATTCTGGGAATATGGACTTTATTATTGTTATCAGTCAATCCCATATGTCGAGTGTTAGTTGTGACCTCTTTGTGGTGGCAGATGTATGCTTTGAGGGGGAAGGAAGAGCTATGCTTTTTCTTCACGCTTATCAGGTGCGTCTGCTTTTGCTGCTTTCCTTACTCCTCTGGCTCAATCCCAGGGAATGTTATAGGAGCAAGGAGCCCTCTGATCTATGTCTGTGAGCTCTCAAGTTCTGGTGGCATATGGGGTTCCTCCTGCAGTTGCCCCAACCCTTTAGAGGTTGGAGGCTCTTCTCCATTTGCCTACCACTGAGGATGAGAGTAACCTAAGGAGGTTTTGGTCCCCTTAAGTCTTTCAAGTACAGTAGGCCGATCATTGTTTCCGATGGTGTCTGCAGTGATTTCCCTCCTTCGGGCAGGGAAGACAGTTTCTCCGGTGGCAGGGGTTACCTGTGCATCCCCTTCACCAAGTCACCCATCCCCCCCTTTCCCTTGTGCTTCACTTCTACTTCTGCTTGGGGGTTCTCTGGCTTCGCTCCCCTGTAAATGTGACTATCCCTCCATGAGACATTATTCCCCAGTGTTGTGGTCCCTGTCGGAGCAACCCCTGTGGTTTCTTCCCTTGGGGAAGAGTTGTCTGGGTCTCTCAGACTCCGACTACTGTGCTTTTAGTGCTTGAGGGGAGGGTTGGAAACATGCACATTCTTCTTCCTTGTCATCATCTTTGGTTTCCGACTAACTTCTTGGATGGAGAAGTAGAGAAAGTCTTGGTAGCTGTAGGAAAGGCTCCTTATTGACACTTCAATTCCCAAGGGCCAATGCAGAGGTCGAGGGCCACGACCTCCATCATCTGCCTTATTAGAGCCAGGCTTGGGTCCCTTGCTACCAGAATGGTTCTACGGCTCTGTTTTTTTAGGCCCACAGGGCCGATGTACATGGTCTGGGTTGTGATCTTTGGTCGCAGCTTCAATCCTCGGTCCCACTGTGACTGTCCTTAGGTTCTGGACTGCCTCTATAGCCACTGATGTTACAGCTCCGTTTTTCCGGCACCGATCCCACCCAGTGTCGCACCTTACTACCCTCTTCTTCCCATTGTTCCTCTCCCCTTTTCTCTTTTGCTAAGAGTACGCACCCATTCTTCCAATGTCGCCAAGAGCCCTTGCCTTGCAGGCATAGGTAAGAGGGAGTTTTGAGTGGATCTGCGAATGAATCTCATAGGGTGACTACTTTGTGCTTTCGGTGAATCTGAAAGATCCATACTTTTATTATCTATGCATTAGATCATTATTAGTGCTTCCCTTCTATAACAGTTTCATATGCTATTTTCATGTCTCTGGGCTTCAATCTGGGTACTGCTCCTCAGGAGTTTGTTCAGATGATATTCTGGGTAGTAATTTACGGACCCTTTTATGGAATACAGTACGTTCAAATGTGGATGTATTCCTCAAGTTGGCGATCCTATTCTTCATATGTCAGTAGTGACATGATTAAGGTTAACTTTCCGCTTTCGTCATGAAATTGCTATTGTGATAATTGAGGCAAAGTTTAATTTCTTACCCAAGCTGAGGTTAAAACACTTGGCAATGCGGGTAAGTTATATTTGATTACACAAAATAATCTTGGCTACTGTTCTGCACTTGAGGAGCTGGTATGGTACCTCAAAAGCAAGTGTCTTTGCACGAGATCTCTTCAGGTACTTTTTGAAGAATCTGCTTCGTCACCAGGGATTGCCATCCCTCATGCTGATGAGAATAGGAGACATGGGTAGATCTTACCTCTTGGCTTAAAAGGAACCCTTGTATGATAGTCCCACTACTTTGCGTCTTGACATGCAATGGTACGCGGATGTGTCACGGGTTGCCGCACACCTTAACAATAGGGTTGTCATATTTGTGGTCAGATGAAGCAACTGTTTTGAAGTCCTGGAATTATCAGCCATGCTACAAGCCTTCCAATAACGTTAAGGAGACATCCAGTTAGTTGCTGACACACCACCACCATATGTGTAGCTCTACAAGCTGACAAAGCAAATGCATTTCAGGACAGCATTACATGCCAGGGAGTTGTCAGTTGGGAACATTCCTGGCAAGAATTGGCTGGCCGACACTAGTTGCCAAGGGTCATAGTGGTCCCTACATCCAGATGTATCTGATAGGATTCTGGTTGTAGGGCTCTACGGAAAACGACACTGGTTCACCTTACGGCTAGATACTAAGTGCCCTAGGTTTCCAACCCCATGATCTGTATCAAAGTTGGCTTCCAACATCCATGGGATCACTTGAATGGTTACACCTAGTCTCCATTCAATCCTGTTTGTTTTGCTAATCTGTTGTGGGGTATTAGACCAGTAAACGTTGATTCGAGTGGCTCCCAGATGGTCTCGTGGGAGTGGTTTCCTGCTCTGCTTTGTCGAGATTCCAAACAAACACTCTTGCCCCTCGAGTTGGATCATTTCTACACCAGATCGCAGAGTTTCTGTTCATCCTGGCTAGGAGAAGCTCCTCTATGTTGTATAAGTCAAGGCTACCCTTAGACTTGAGTTTGGTTCTTCTGATGGTAGGAGAACTCACCTCAGTCTTGCTGTTTTTTAATACCTTGTCCAAGCCTTTTTAGAGAAGACCTCAGTCAAGATTCTGACTTGCAAGACCGTCCTTGTTGCCTTATAATCGGTGAAAAGGTTAGGAGAGTGACTTGATATCTCTGCCAAGTCTCCTATTCTAAGAGGTGTAGGAATTCCTTAGTCAAGTACCAAAGAACATGGAAAAACACTTTGGCTGATGGGACATAATTCCAAGTTTGAGTCCTCTATCCCATCTCTGTGTAGAGCCTGAAGTGGTACGGAGAGAAGAGGCTTTAGTTGCTCTTTTTAAGGTTTTGCAGTGGTGTCTGAAGAAGCCCGGTGTGTCTGTAACTTCACTAGCACGGGCAGAATAGAGTAAAGTGTCTCGAATACTATCGCTTTTAGACTTCAGGAGTCTATTAGTAAAGCATATACTGTACCTCGACTGCTGAGAGATTCTAGGTAGGACTGGAACTCTTGAGATCTCTTCAGGTACTTTTTGAAGAAACTGCTTCGTCACCGGGGATTGCCATCCCTCATGCTGATGAGAATAGGAGACATGGGTAGATCTTACCTCTTGGCTAAAGAGGAACCCTTGTATGAGAGTCCCACTCTACTTCTCCTCTTGACATGCAATGGTACGCGGATGTGTCACGGGTTACTGCACACCTTAACAACAGGATTGTCATATTTGTGGTCAGATGAAGCAACTACTTTGAAGTCCTGGAATTAGCAGCCGTTGTAGCGCTACAAACCTTCCAATAATGTTAAGGAGACATTCAGTTAGTTGCTGACACCACCACCACCATGTGTAGCTCTACAAGCTGAGAAAGCAAATACATTTCAGGACATTACATGCCAGGGAGTTGTCAGTTGGGAACATTCCTGGCAAGGAGAATGGTCTGGCAGAATCACTTAAGTTGCCAATAGTCATAGTGGTCCCTACATCCAGATATCAGATAGGCATCTGGTTGTAGGGCTCTACGGAAATCGACACTGGTTCACCTTACGGCTAGATAATAAGTGCCCTAGGTTTCCCCTCCTTATCAACCCCATGATCTATCAAAAAGTTGCCTTCCAACATCCATGGGATAACATGAATGGTTACACCGTCTCCATTCAATCCTCTTCCTTTTGCTAATCTGTTGTGGGGTATTAGACCAGTACACGATTCGAGTGGCTCCCAGATGGTCTCATGGGAATGGTTTCCTGCTCTGCCTTGCCGAGATCCCAAACAAACTCGTGGCCTTCACTCCCAGGGAAGTGGGGCATTTTCTATGATGGATATCACAAAAGATTCTCAAGTTTGATCATTTCTACACCAGATCGCAGTTGGTTCTTCCTGGCTGGGAGAAGCTCCTCCCAGTTGCATAAGTGAAGGCCTCAGACTTAGACCTTGGTACTTCTGATGGTAGGGGATAGAACTCTCCTTAGTCTTGCTGTTTCTTATTACCTTGTCCGAGCCTTTTTAGAGAAGACCTCGGTCAAGATTCTGACTTGTAACTGTCTTTGGTTAGGAGAGTGACTGGATATCTCTGCCTTAGTCTCCTATTCTAAGAGGTGTAGGAATTCCTTAGTCTAGTACCAAAGCACATGGACAAACTTTCACTGATGGAACATAATTCCAAGTTTGAGTCCTCTATCCCATCTCTGTGTAGAGCCTGAAGTGGTACGGAGAGAAGAGGCTTTAGTTGCTCTTTTTAAGGTTCTGCAGTGGTGTCTGAAGAAGCCTTGTGTCTGTATTTTCTCTAGCACGGGCAGAATAGAGTAAAGTGTCTCGAATCCTATCTCTTTCAGACTTCAGGAGTCTATTAGTAAAGCATATACTGTACCTCGACTGCTGAGAGAGTCTAGGTAGGACTGGAGCTCTCGAGATCTCTTCAGGTACTTTTTGAAGAATCTGCTTCATCACAAGGATTGCCATCCCTCGTGCTGATGGGAATAGGAGACTTGGTTAGATCTTACCTCTTGGCTAAAGAGGAACCCTTGTATGAGAGTCCCACTCTACTTCTCCTCTTGACATGCAATGGTACGCGGATGTGTCACGGGTTGCCGCACACCATAACAACAGGGTTGTTATATTTGTGGTCAGATGAAGCATCGATTCTGTCCTGGGATTAGCAGCCGTTAAAAGCGCTACAAGCCTTCCAATAACGTTGAGACTTCCAATTGGTTGCAGACACCACCACCATATGTGTAGCTCTACAAGCTGAGAAATCAAATGCATTTCAGGACATTACATGCCAGGGAGCTGTCAGTTGGGGACATTCCTGGCAAGGAGAATGGGCTGGCAGAATCAATTTAGTTGCCAATGGTCATAGTGGTCCCTACATCCAGATGTATCAGATGGGCTTCTGGTTGTAGGGCTCTACGGAAATAGAGCACTGGTTCACCTTACGGCTAGATAATAAGTGCCCTAGGTTTCCTCTCCTCCTTATCCATGGTCTGTATCAAAGTTGCCTTCCAACATCCAAGGGATAACTTGAATGGTTACACCCAGTCTCCATTAAATCCTGTTCCTTTTGCTAGTCTGTTGTGGGGTATTAGACCAGTACACTTTAATTCTAGTGGCTCCCAGATGGTCTCGTGGGAATAGTTTCCTACTCTGCTTTGTCGAGATCCCAAACGAACTCTTATGGCCTTCACGCCCAGGGAAGTGCGACATTTTCTATGATGGATATCACCAAAGATTCTTCTCGAGTTGGATCATTTCTACACCATATCGCAGAGTTTCAGTTCTTCCTGGCTGGGAGAAGCTCCTCTCTGTTGCATAAGTCAAGGCTACCCTCAGACTTGAGTTTGGTTCTTCTGATGGTAGGGGATAGAACTCTCCTCAGTCTTGCTGTTTTTTAATACCTTGTCCGAGGCTTTTTAGAGAAGACCTCGGTTAAGATTCTGACTCGCAAGACTGTCTTTGCTGCCTTATAACCTGTGAAAAGGTTAGGCGAGTGACTGGATATCTCTGCCTTAGTCTCCTATTCTAAGAGGTGTAGGAATTCCTTAGTCTAGTACCAAAGAACATGGAAAAACTCTTTAGCTGATGGGACGTAATTCCATGTTTGAGTCCTCAATCTCATCTCTGTAGAGCTGGAAGTGGTACGGAGAGAAGAGGCTTTTGTTGCTCTCTTTAGGGTTTTGCAGTGGTATCTGAAGAAGCCTGGTGTCTGTATTTTCTCTAGCACGGGCAGAATAGAGAAAGGTGTCTCTAATCCTCTCTCTTTCAGACTTGAGTCTATTAGTAAAGCATATACTAAACCTAGACTGCTGAGAGATTCAAGGTAGGACTGGAACTCTCGAGGTTATGAGTTTATCCTCAACCTTAGCTTCTAGGAATCTTGCTGGGCAATTATGGTTAGGGTGTGTATGCTGTAGACCATGTTCACGGTCTTTATTCTGCAAGAGTACCCGCAAGCCTCTTGACGCATTTGTTTGGTCTTGTGGTGGCTCCTCAATTAGTGTTGTAGCTAGCCCAGTTCCCTTACAAGACAGTAAGCATCTTGTCTAGTAACATATAGATGTAAGTCGGGTATGAAGG
The DNA here is from genome assembly GCF_036898095.1 of Palaemon carinicauda. Taxonomy (NCBI): domain Eukaryota; kingdom Metazoa; phylum Arthropoda; class Malacostraca; order Decapoda; family Palaemonidae; genus Palaemon; species Palaemon carinicauda. Next base: position 75,069 of record NW_027171652.1, read on the forward strand.
CTGAGTGACTGGCACTTTCCATTCTTTCTGCTCCTATCTTAAGATCAAAGCTTTTCTATCTAGATCTTTGTTAATGAACTAACTTAGTTCCATTTTTTAGATCGTGAAGAACTATCCTCCCTAGATGAGGGTGAGGATTGTGGAATATATACTAACTCTTAGGTCTTCACATGCCTTTTAAGTAATTTGTATTTTTCCTAGCTATACAAACCGGTCTTATAAATTATACTTCCCTCAGTAACCATACCTCTTGGTCATTTCACTTGTAACTATTGGTCTCCTGTTGTCATTTGTAGTTTCAACAGTTTTGAATGTTATGACACCATTAACCTTGGTTGCTTTCCTGGTTTTTCCTCGTTCCTGCGCATTTTAAAGAAGTCCTTGAAAGTAATTTGCCTGCGTTGTGTCCTCTGCATTACATTTGATAAGCAAGAAGTAATGTTCTTTATTGCAACCATTTGGACCTACTTTGCATTTTGAACATTGCAATTTCTTTCAATATTTTTTCTTGACATGGTTCTTATCAACCGCCAGATTAATTCTGGTTGATGAATTGGTCACTCATTCAAAATAATGGAATTCTTTGTTAAATATCTTTTAAGGTATGGTTATATCTGTACCTTGGTTTTATTTTTCTGCATATGGCTGCTTCCTTACCATGTTCCCAAGGCCTGTAGGAAACTGCTTCTCCTGAGTACTGCTAATAATGGTTGCTTTTCCTAATTCCGGAGAAGTTTATTAAAGGTTCCTGGACTTGGTAGCCTTTTGCTACTGTTGTTCGGTTTTCAACTCCTGGACCTTTATTCTCTAGTCCAATTGCACTGTTTTTGGCCACCTTACAGCTGGGCTTCCATTCTTTGCTATAGTGCAACTGCACTGTTTTCACTACCTTCTAGCTGGGATTCCAACCTCCCGATGTGTGGTTCAACTGTGCATATTGCTACTGTACTTCCAGCTAGGTTGCCAATCTGGACCTTTGACCCCCTAGTGCACTTTTTGCCACCTTTCTAACTAGGTTTTCCAACCTGTGGACCTTTACTCTAGTGCAAATTTTGTACTAGTTGGGTTTCCAATCTCTGGACCTTTGCTCTATTGCACTTTTTACCACTTTCCTTCTAGCATGGTTTTTAACCACTGGAATTGCAACAGCCAATTTATACCCCATGGTTGTAACAACACTAAATTTCCTGCTAAATGAACACCATTGGAAAAGACTTATTCTGATAAATCTCCTTACACCCTAGCCAGGTTTTGTACCACCCGTGACTTCCTCCCTAATGTTGTATTGCTGATAGCTTTTATGCTTTAGCCTGACTAACTGACCAGATATAATCTTATGTACTTTCAGCCATTGTGTGTAAAGTTGAAAATATTAAATCACAAAAGTCCAGTTTCAAATTGAGACTGCTAGTTGATTAAGGTTGAATTAATGAAGATCAAAAATAAAAATCTTGATATAAATTGATCTTTAGTTAAAGGTATTGCCTTTAGTGCAAGCTGCTTGTTGCTAAAATGAGTATAAACAACAGGTCAAACTAATTTGCTTATAATAGTATAGGCAATATTGAACAAGCTAGCTTTGCAACAAACAGCTTGCACTAAAGGCATTTTTTCAAGGGATAGTCCTTAATGAATACTGAATTGCATGAAAATAAAGTAAAATGTATAAGAGGATATAATAAAAATCAAAGAAATAAACATGGTAATTTTATTAACATCTCAAAAAGAAATAAACATGGTAATTTTATTAGCATCTTAAATACCTTACATAAGTTAAAATGCCTATAAGCACCTCTTGGGTTGCACAGGACAGGGAGTGCAGTGTGGCCACCCACCTGAAGAGGAGGGATAAGGAAAGAAGAGGATGAGTTGATGGAGAGGTATGGGATCCCAGACACTTCTTTTTCATAACCCCCTTCTCTCTCCCTCCCTCCCTACCCCCTTTTCTTATTGACTTGTGTGTATGATTCTTTCCCTCAGTGTGTCTCCTCTCTCTCTCTCTCTCTCTCTTTCTCTCACCCAGGTCTCTGTTCCAACCAGTTTTACCCAGATATTCAGTTCTGTAACTTTGGTCTAGAATACATCATTTAATATTGCCATGTTAGGTGGTAAAATTGGCTTGCTGGAATATGATGTTTTAGAGTGACCCTTAAATAGTTCAAGTCAGTAAGTTTCAAGTGTCCATCTAAAAGGGCTTAGTCATGTTATTCATAAAAAAATGTGGGTGAAATAAGTATTGCATTCAAGAATTATAAACTTTCCCAGAGTGAGGTTACTTTGATCCAATTATTTTTGGTACAGAAGTTTTCTAATGAATAAATATCAGGAATTAACCTGTGATATTATTTCTGTAGATTATTCAAATGCAAATCTAGAAATGGTGGTCAACAGAAAACACAAGTACATGATTTGATGTATATTTACATGAGAAAATAACAGACTTTACATGGATAAGGAATTATTTAAAATCCTTCATGTTTCCCAAAGGAACAGGAAAGCACTGTCTCTAAGACTTAGCAAGATTGTTTTCTTTTATAAAAAGAGAAAATGAAAACCCTACCAAGGCCCACCCCAGGTCCCACCTAGTAACAAATGATTAAAGCAGTTTTCATTCTTTAAAAAAAAGGTGTTACTAGGTCCTTGAATGTTTTCATTTTCTCTTTTTTTTTCTTTTTTTTTTTTGCAATTTATTTTCATACACAGATTCACATAGCATAATTATAAACTGCTTATTTTACTGCTTACATTCTAACCTTCAATATCACTGGTTGAACAATTTTATAATAAACTCAAACAAAACTTTAAATTACATTTTAAACATTTATTCTAAATTTGCTGCTTGTCTTAAAATAACAAACTTAAACAAAACTTTAAATTACATTTTAAAAAATTTAAATTTGCTACTTTGTTTCAAAATTTCTTTGGTTGCTAAAAAGGCCACATTATATTCAGAAGAGATAAGATACAAAATTTTTTATCTAAAATATCATCCTTGGTCAAATGCAAGTAAAAGTCACTTTAATAAAATGGTATCAAAAGACCTTAAAGCATTTCTCGCATTAGCAGTAATTGCGGATATATTTCTATCCAATTTCCATTAAAAATTGCCCGAAATCCGTAAACACCAAAATGTACAGACAGAGACACAGAGTATTTCATGGGTCACACGCATCCATCTCTTGAGCCATGAGAATTTTCCAAAGAGAACCATAGCCAATATTTGACCGAATCCTATGCGAACCTCTTACACTCGACTTGTAACAAATCCTGAATAGAAGAACCATGGTATCGCCAAGTGCTTATCAGAGCTATGTGAGGAAAACGTCATCAGCTGAATACAGTATGAGACACTTGTGTAGGCTTGCCATTATTAATCGGCATTTCAACTCCCTTTCAGTTTTTTAATATGGAATGCTGATGCCCAGGGTATACTTGTCACCTCTGTTCAACAAATAACCAAATGACATTTCAAAACCAACTTAAGAAACACACTTCCAAGTATTATGAAGTAAATGAAATCATGACAAATCAATTAAATTGGTTTTGGTTCAGCATGTAAATGCAATAATTTTGTAACTTTATCTATGTTACAAGGAAGAAAAATACAGTACAGCACTGCAAGATACAGGAATGCACAGTAATTACATAAGGGTCCAGACACCTACTGTAACTTCTCAAATCTTTGATCACAAAATTGAAGATCTGCTTCCAATAATTCACTACATAAGTAGTTTCATTGGAAAGTACCAAACTGTATATTAATGCCCTTCAGTTACATCTACTGAAGTTTGGCCAATCTATATTTCAAGGTAACATCCAAAATAAAGAAGTGAACTATACAAAAAACCTGACTACGAAACACGGTCATCGAGTTACCAAAATCCAGAAAATGCCGATACATGAATATCTATTAAAAGTAAAGAATCACTTCTTGCATATGTTCTGCAAAAAAAGGGCTATTCATCAAACCTGTCCGAGATGTGAACTTGCTGTTAGATTAGATATAATCTTTACATTATTACATTGAAGGAAAGTTGATGAAATCACATGCAAGAGAGTACAATATCCACCACTGAAAAATTTCTTTGGCATTTCAATGCGATAAAATCTGAAACTGTATCATAAAGAAAAGAGAACCCAGCTGGAATAAAGGTGGCAAAAACATACTGCATATATGCAGTGTAACATGTAAAAGATGCCATCCTCCAAAATAAGTTAATGTAAGTCATCGTGAACATAGATCAGATCTTTAGGGAAATTCCCAAACCAAGGAAAGAATTCTTTAACTGCGAAAAACATAGATCAGATCTTTAGGGAAATTCCCAAAGCATGGAAAGAATTCTTTAACTGCGAAAGCAATCATGAAATTGACTGGCACACGCCTAGTTCAAAGGATTATGCAACATTTCCCAGATCTAAAACCTATAGGCTTTCTATGTAAGTAAAGATCATGATGGTATGACAACCTTGGAGGACTTTTTCAAGTACATAAGGCATAACCTGGAGCAACCTCATCTTAGAAATCAAAACTCAGAAGCTTTTAAGAGAGACCTTAGAAGACTTGAGAAGCCAGTACAAGAAACTATCAAAGTAAGGTCACAAGTAGTCCATGTACTTGAGTACCAAGAATACTTAAAATTTCATTTCCAAAAATGATTTTAGATTCTGCATATATGAAATACCAATGAGGTTTTACGAGTCAATCCCACAAGGATACGAGGCTAAGGATGCACGAGGACAATACCTGCACTAGGAAATCAAGAAATGCTACTTTTCCAGTGCTGTAGTTCCCTCCTAATAGATTAGGAAGATGCAATAAGAGGAAATACAAAGAGAAGCAATTCCATACTCAAACACCACTGCAAATTACAATCCTTCACATTGCCAACAGTAAACCAAACTACAAAATAAACCAACCTCTCATCACTATACCTGGCAAATGTGGTGTACATGGATAAGTACTACAAACGGAAAAATTGATTCTATACGACTCAAGTTACCTCAAAGCGTGAAATGACCTTCAACTTTCCACTAATAGGACTCCACCAACATAAAAGAATAAAAGTCCTGTCTATCGGCTTCTCTCTATGCACTTTTATAATCAAACAGTTCAACTACAGAGCATTTGGCATCCTTAATGTTGCAGATGCAAAGCAAAGGATCAAATGACCATAAAAAAATTTCTATAGGATGTGGATCCCTTCATCAATACTGGAGATTTGAGTACAGAACTATGACAGATGTCAACCAACAATATCTGGTTTCTCATTTCCACTATTAATGTAGTTTCATTTATGGAATGAGAATAGAGGCTGATTCATTAGATTAACTTTGATATAAAAATATCTACAAATACATTTCTACCTTCAATATTTCCTTTCCAAGTATCCGTGTGTATGACCAATTCAAAATGGAAAACCAGACTCAAAACTTATTTCCAAAGAAACAAGGGAAAAAATGAATATGGCAATTAACTTATTGTCAGAATTCATCAAAAAAGGCTATCTGTCCCTAGAATTATTCAAGAAAAGTAACTAGAGAGGCAATTCCTTCACAGAACACTGAGACGAACAGCATTCAAAGATAATGCACTCAATAATACAATTCAAACGGAATTCCATTTCCTTTTGCTCTTTCTACACCTGGCTATCTGATAACCAGACTTTTCTTGCCACAATTTTCATCTCTCAATAAAGATCCTCCGATGCCTTAGATGATCGCGGAGGTAGCAGCAGTAGGGGATTCAGCGTTATGAAGCTTCATCTGTGGTGGATAACGGGGGAGGGTGGGCTGTGGCACCCTAATAGTACCAGCTGAACTCAGTTGAGTCCCTTGTTAGGCTGGGAGGAACGTAGAGAGTAGATGTCCCCTTTTTTGTTTTTGTTTCATTTGTTGATGTCGGCTACCCCCCAAAATTGGGAGAAGTGCCTTGGTATATGTATGTAATAAAGAACAAATGATCCACTAGTCAAAAGAAAGTAGGAAGTTGTCTTGGTAGTCAGGTGGTAAAACTACTAAAACATTATTTAATCAGAAAACCTTTTTAATCAGCTTCAATTAAACAACAGAAGGCAGAATAAAATAGTCACTAAATAAGACTTGAAAGACTGATTCCATTTCAAGTTAGCATCAATGGAGGCAGAAAACCACCACTGATATACTATTCATGCGGTTTTAACCTTCCTTTAAACAACATGACATTGGTTTATACTTGCAGCCATCCTGATTGGAAATGGCAATTAAAGTCACCATGGACATAGATGAGAAGTTCTTTAGGGAAATTCCCAAAGAGAAAAGATCTCTTTAACCAAGAAAGCTCTTGTGAGATTGACAGGTACAAATCTAGTTCAAAGACCTATATAACATTTCCTAAACCTAAAACCTATAGGCTTAATATGAAAGAGAAAAATATGATGGTATGACAAATCTAGAGGATTTATTTGAGTACATAAGCCATAGGTGAAGCATCCTCATCTCAAAAATTAATGCTTAAAAGCTTTAAAGACTTTCAAAAATAATTGGCATAGATAATGGGTATTCCACAACCTTGAGTACCGTACCAAGCAGTAAGGTAACAGGTAGACCATGAACTTGAGTGCGGTAGCAAGCATGGAGTACCCAGCAGTAAGGTCACGGGTAGACCCTGAACTTGAGTACTGTACCAAGCACGGCGTACCAAGCAGTAAAGTTACGGGTAGACCATGAACTCGAGTACTGTACCAAGCATGGAGTACCAAGCAGTAAGGCCACGGGTAGACCATGAACTTGAGAACTGTACCAAGCATGGAGTACCAAGCAGTAAGGTCACGGGTAGACCATGAACTTGAGAACTGTACCAAGCATGGAGTACCAAGCAGTAAGGTCACGGGTAGACCATGAACTTGAGTACTGTACCAAGCATGGCGTACCAAGCAGTAAGGTCACGGGTAGACCATGAACTTGAGTACTGTACCAAGCATGGAGTACCAAGCAGTAAGGTCACGGGTAGACCGTGAACTTGAGTACTGTACCAAGCATGGAGTACCAAGCAGTAAGGTAACGGGTAGACCATGAACTTGAGTACTGTACCAAGCAGTAAGGTCACGGGTAGACCATGAACTTGAGTACTGTACCAAGCATAGAGTACCAAGCAGTAAGGTAATGGGTAGACCATGAACTTGAGTACTGTACCAAGCATGGAGTACCAAGCAGTAAAGCCACGGGTAGACCATGAACTTGAGCACTGTACCAAGCATGGAGTACCAAGCAGTAAGGTCACGGGTAGACCATGAACTTGAGTACGGTACCAAGCATGGAGTACCAAGCAGTAAAGCCACCGGTAGACCATGAACTTGAGTACTGTACCAAGCATGGAGTACCAAGCAGTAAGGTCACGGGTAGACCATGAACTCGAGTACTGTACCAAGCATGGAGTACCAAGCAGTAAGGTCACGGGTAGACCATGAACTTGAGTACTGTACCAAGTATGCTTGAAATTCCATCTTAAAAAAATTAATTTGTATTAGACTGCATATATACAGTGTAACATAAAGAGGTGCCATCATAAACAATATAAATAAATCATGTATGGACTTTTTGCCTTCCTGTTTACTGTATAGCCAACAGTAGATTGCACACAAAAAAATTGGCTTTTGAGAATATCTTTTATGATTTCCAGTCATTAGTCTATCGACAAGGAATGTTTTAATTCTTTCATTCTACCATGATACAGTACTGTCTGGTCATAAGGTGCTGACTTTCATATCAATTTGTTGGACAATAACTTGGTATATTAAATACATCATTCCTGATCTGGATATTCCATGGGAACTTTGTTGAATTACTTCTTTATGCATATTACATGAGATTCTTCTTTATTAAGATTTTCCCAGTCTGTACCATCTTGTATGTAGAACTAGGTGATAAATTTTGCACATTTAGACATGTTTTTAGTATTCAAATAAGCCATATATTATCCTCCTCCTAATATCTGGATTCTCTCTATACCTCAGGATCAGAGACCCAAGGGGGAATCGATTCAAAGATAATAGCTTCTGGTTGGCCCGGGAATCGGACCCGGGTCCGAGAAACTGAGGTGACGGTGAAATACCATCTAGCCGTTAATTCTAACAGCTTTGCCTTCTCCATCAAAAGGCTCAAGACTACACAGTATTCTAGAAATTTTATTACACCTGTGACCAGATTGTAGAATGACCTTCCAAATCGAGCAGTTGAATCAGTGGAACTTCTGAAGTTTGAACTTTTAACAAATGGTTTTCTGTTGGACTCTGTTGGACAGGTTGACTTAAGTCTTAACATTATTACTGAACCATGCTGGAGCCTTTAGGCTTGTAGCATCCTGCTTTTCCAACTAGGATTGTAGCTTGGTAGTAATAACAATATGTCAGGAAAAACACTGAAAAGAATTCCACATCGTCCTGGGTCTTGAAATAATAAAAGTCACAGGAACATGAGAAAGATTATCCAGGAAGATTTCAAAGAGTCTATTGGCACCCTGAACAAAAAAAGTTAAGGATATTGTCCCTTAACTTGTGAAAATTTCAAAAATTGAACCCTCCTAAGAATCAGAGAAGTAGTAATGCTATAACTGTACTTTAAAGTGAAGTACCATATAGCATTTGAAGTTTTACCCGTTTTCATCAACTGGGTATGAGAATACTCCTTTCTTTTTTCAAAATTAGGACATTCTACTCTGCAGATTACTATCCGTCCATATGGAAAAGGAGATAATTATCTTCTTTGGTACAAAATTAACTACTTTGTATGCATATAAAAAAGCACACTACTACCGAGCATATTTCTTGAGAAGACCGACTGGACGTGAACTGTAAACAAGAAAGCTCCAAGTCTATGTGAGAAGAAACAAACACATGCTCATCTTTGGTTCAAAATGAACTGCTTCGTAAGCATATAAAAAAAAAGCACGCTTACCACCGAACATATTCTTTGAGACAACAGTCTGAACATGAAACGGTACGAAAAAGGGATTTTGAGGAAGGAAAAATCTATTTCTGGGCGAAGGACCTGTGTCGCCCAGTGAAATGCTCCTTAAAGCACTATTTCAAAGGTATAAATACTGCTAAATATACCAGAGAAAAAAGTTGCATGGAATGCTAGGAATATATCCAGCTCGCTCACCCCTAAAGGGTGTCGGTATTAAAACTGGGGCGAGTGATACCACTACCAGAGGTCCCTTTCCAATTAGACTTCTCCCTCCTCAAAATCCCCCGTTACTACGAGGTGTCGTTCAAAAGCTTTAATGTATAATATATGTGAGCTTATGGAATGTAGAAGATAAAACAAGAGACCTTCACTTATTTTCTCTAATTCTGCTTTTTCTATCCTGAACCATCAAATTTTCAGGATTCAATTTAATAAAGACTTCAAGAAGTCTCTGTTATAAATATTGCAGTTGCCATCTTCATCAACTTTTGCTTATCCCTTTCTTAGAAGATTTTAAAAACAATGTTTTTTCAAGTCCATTAGATCATGACTTGAATCTGATAAGCAGATGACAAATTGAAACCAGTCACAATTTGATCTTCCAGAAAGGAGAGATGACCCTTAAATGGGTCGCACATAATGTTTGCTCTTTCTTTTCCCACAGCCCTGGGTACATTAGGCTCTTTGAGGCGTCAATTTGAACCCTCGGTTTTGAACGGTCGTCTGCTCTCTTAATTCTATCTGGTTGCATTTGTGTAACTTCAACTCTGCATTGTTCCAGCACTCACTTATTTCAAAGGACCAAGCCTATAGAATCCTATGAACCAACTAAGTGTTCTGTACTACTACAATGGAACACTATAATAACAATCTCACATCGATAAAAACAATGGAAGAATGGGGAAGAGCTTAATAAAAGTTATAGACATCCCCATGTAATGAAATGGATTGTACTGGTGTGATAAGATTTAGGCAACAGGCCAGGAACTTTTTACTCTGTCCATTATCTCTCTCCACATTTGCTTAAAACATTAGAAAAGTAAAGGAACTTTCCCAATACACTAAATTTGTCTCAAAACTTGAGCCAAATGTGTTCTGCATACAAGATATGTATGTTTATTTATCATTTCCATAAGTAGCATCAGTAGTTTAACTATAATCTTTTGTCTTTATTTGTCTCAAGACATAAGGGGTGGAAAGATACAGGACTTTGAGCCAGCTTCTATCTCCCAAAAACATGGTAACAATACCAAGAGTTCTTCAAATATAACAAATAAACCGGGCATAAGAATGCATAGCAACTAGATGAGACTGAAGGACAAACATCCAGAGCTTTGAATGTTCCTGGAACAAAAACAGGAAACAAAGGACACAAGCCTTTTCTGGGATACATGGAACAAATACAGTGATCCCTATGATTCCTCCAAAGGTCCATAATATTCAACCGACAATGTTTCCTAGATTCCCAGACATCTGAAAACCCACCAGTTCAGCGACATAGCTAAGGCAAGAACGAGACGACAACATGACACCCCTATTCAGAATTTCCTACAGGGCCGCTAAAGGTCTAAACGGCAATACTAACTATGGCCCGCAGTATCCGACGCCCTGTGGACCAAGAGATCTCAACGCACCCGCAATATCGGCGAGTCTGTCTGTACAATTGGTGAAAACAGTTGACGAGTATTCCTAATGACAATTTAACAGTTTTCAATTCAATTATTGCAGCTAAAGAATATTATACAGTCTTTTAAAATCATTATACAAAAGTGGGTTTTACATTTCATGTGACTCATTTAAATGATCATTTACAATTCATTTTACATCTCAGTTCAACTGAAAATAAGTGACATTTATATCAACCAAAGAAATTGAAAAACTTTCAATACTATTTAATTACAAAGAAATGCCATTATCCTTTTTTACTTTAACCACTAAGACTTAAAAAGATTGTCAACCAGATAACATTGGTTAGATTGTAAGTTGTAATTACAATCTTGCAACCCATTTATATGAGACAGTACATTTGTGTTCCTTAATGAGAACAAGAAGTATTTAAAATAAACCTTGAAAGTGTTAAGCACTACATGTAAAGTCATATTTTCTCTTGCAATACACATCAAATCATGTACATAATCATTTCTAAATTTGCTTAAAGAACAGAAATAGCACACAGGATAAAAATTACATATACATTCATTAGAAAAATTTCAGTACTAAAATAATTGGATCAAAATAGCTGCACACAATGAAATAAGCAAATGATTTTAACAAATGCAATACTCACTTCAGTAAACAAATTTTTATAAAGAACATTATAGGTCCTTTTACTAAAGAACAAACTTACTGGCAAGAACATTTAAGAACATTTAAGAATCACTCTTCCATTAAGTCAATTTAACTAACAAGGCAAATAAAGACGTATTTCAGACCAAAAATTAAAGAACTGAACATTTGGAGAAAACAGGTTGGAAAAAGACCTGGGTGAGAAAAAGAGTGAGAGAGAGAGGAGAGACATTGAAGGAAAGAATCATACACATAAGTCAATAAGAAAAGGGGGTAGGGAGGGAGAGAGAGAGAAGGGGGTTATGAAAAAGAAGTGTCTGGGATCCCATTCCTCTCCATCAACTCATCCTCTTCTTTCCCTTTTCCTCCTCTTCAGGTGGGTGGCCACACTGCACTCCCTGCCCCATGCAACCCAAGAGGTGCCAGAAGGCAAATAGTTTTATCTTTCGGAAAGCTGTTGGGAAAAAAACGGTCAGTTAAGATTCCAAAATCAATTACAGCTATCACAACAAAATTAAAATCCTAAATTTCTAAAAGTAATTTGTATTTTTCCTAGCTATACAAACCCAAGTCCTTTACATAGGGAGTGTGTTTTCAGCTCAAAGCTGGACGGCTGCTGAATCGCTGAACAAGCAGTTAAGCAAACTTTGGGAGCAAAGGCGAGAGCCCACCCCCTTACCTGTCATGGTCTCTTCAATTATAACCTTTTGGCTCAAGACTGAGAGGAGTGGTTAACGGGTTAAGTATAATCTAAAGAACGCGGGTTTGTATTGCTAGGAAAAATACAAATTACTTTAAAAATTTGTGATTTGTTCCTACTCAAATACAAAACATCGTCTTTTAGGTAGGGAGACTCACTGTTCAACATTTGTACTTGGAAGTGGTACGTTCTTTTTCTTCCCTGGAAATGTTCAACATTTGTACTTGGAAGTGGTACGTTCTTTTTCTTCCCTGGAAATGTTCAACATTTGTACTTGGAAGTGGTACGTTCTTTTTCTTCCCTGGAAATGTTCAACATTTGTACTTGGAAGTGGTACGTTCTTTTTCTTCCCTGGAAATGTTCAACATTTGTACTTGGAAGTGGTACATTCTTTTTCTTCCCCGGAAATGTTCAACATTTGTACTTGGAAGTGGTACGTTCTTTTTCTTCCCCGGAAATGTTCAACATTTGTACTTGGAAGTGGTACGTTCTTTTTCTTCCCCGGAAATGTTCAACATTTGTACTTGGAAGTGGTACCTTCTTTTTCTTCCCCGGAAATGTTTGACATTTGTACTTGGAAGTGGTACGTTCTTTTTCTTCCCTGGAAATGTTCAACATTTGTACTTGGAAGTGGTACCTTCTTTTTCTTCCCTGGAGATGTTCGAGAACATTAGTACTTGGTCAAAGGCGGGATCCCTTTCCCGCCAAAGGGGTTTGCAGTCAGGAATAATATACCTGGCTTATGATGACAAAGTGCTGGTATATATTCTACCATCCTCATCCTTGTCTATGGAGGATGGATGAGAAGTTCCATAGGTTTTAAAGATGGAGCTCAGAAGTGTAGTTCACATCATCAAGCCAGATCAAGCTCACACTTTGACCACTTTGTCCCTAAGATAGAAGCAGAAAGAATGGAGGCGGGGTCAGTCATTCTTCCTCCTTTACAGAGTTAAATTTATATGTTACCAGAGAGGATATGCTTACTGTCTCCTAAGGGATCTGGGCTAGCAACCATCACAAGACCAAGTGCAAATGTGTCAAAAGCTTGAGTACTCCTCTGGAATAAAGGCCATGAAAATGCTCTGGTACATAAACTACCTCCTTTCCTGCTGCTTCCTCCGGTGCCTTAGATGACCGCGAAGGTAGCAGCAGTAGGGGATTCAGCATTATGAAGCTTCATCTGTGGTGGATAATGGGGGAGGGTGGGCTGTGGCACCCTAGCAGTACCAGCTGAACTCGGTTGAGTCCCTTGTCAGGCTGGGAGAAACGTAGAGAGTAGAGGTCCCCTTTTTGTTTTGATTCATTTGTTGATGTCGGCTACCCCCCAAAATTGGGGGAAGTGCCTTGGTATATGTATGTATGTACATAAACTACAACAACCCAACCTTCACACTAAGCTAACTGCAAGACTCCTCTTGAAGACAAGGGTGGAGCCTAGTCCCGGACTTTGCAGGTTCCGGTCCTACCTGGAACCTAGACTCCCTCAGCAATTCAAGCTTTCGCATTACGGATCGACTTCCGAAGTCCAAAAGAGATCTTGTTTTACACAGCTCTTTCTTGGTTCAGCCCGTGCCAAGGAAGAGTCGCCGTCACCCAGGTTATGAGCAGTCAGGCCTTCTTCAGACAGCACTGCAGAGCCCTCAGGGTCCACAAAAGCCTCTTCTCTCCGTGCCACTCCACACTTCATACAGAGATGGCATAGAGACGGGGTTGTATCCTGGCAAGGTCCAAGTTTGGCCATGATCCAGGCACTATTAAATTAATAGTTTGTAAAGAAATAATACCAGTTTGTATGAAAATGAAATGAACTTGTACATTTTCATACTGATCATTTCCTAGCACTATTAAATTAATAGTTTGTAAAATAATTCCAGTTTGTATGAAAATGAAATCAAGTTATACATTTTCATACTGATTCATTTTATAATTTCAACTTTCACTATAGTTTAGCAATCAGCCATCTTATCTCATGACTCCTTTCTTGTTTTTCGGGTTAGAAAAACGCCAACCTTGCAGTAGACCAGGCAAGATGTACCAAAACTACATGACCTGAAATAACCCAGATTTCATTTGTGATGAAATCTGTGAAGTAACTTGCCTGAGTTGGCAATATACCTTACGCAGAAGATACTGTATATCATTTTATTGTAATCGTGTAAAGCCACAAGTCACATTGAAAACTGAGGAACAAGAATTCGGTCAGTCCAGCTCTGAGAAAGCTGCTGAGCGACATTTCTCGTGTCGTCAATCCGGAGTAAGACCATCCTGGTATGCTCTGCTGTGGTCAAAATTAAATTTCTTGACAGGTGTTGATTATAAATGTTAGATATGACATTTCAATCTGGTTTAGTGGTCAGTATGATGTTAGCCTTACTGAGGTACTTAATTTGAAACAATACAGACCATTTCATGATGAGCACATTATTATCATTAGTCATAGAATGACTGCAAATTTTGTATAAACTATTTACAACGTTGCGTTGGCTTATTGCAAGCGTCCCTGCCTCGTGATCTGCCGGACTGGGATTCGAGACCCTCTCAAGCCCGATAGTTTCTTGTAATGTCTGCAACCTCACCATTCTTGTGAGCTAAAGATGGGAGGTTTGAGGAAGTCTATAGGCCTACCGGCTGTGTCATCAGCAGCCATTGCTTGGCCCTCCCTGGTCCTAGCTTGGGTGGAGAGGGGGCTTGGGTGCTGATTATATGTATATATGACCAGTCTCTACGGCATTGTAACTGTTCCTTGCCGCTGCCATTCATGAGCGACCTTTAAACCTGTTTATTTTTTTCATATTTGCAGAGTTGGTGATACTTAACCCTTTTACCCCCAATCTATTTGGAACTTTCCAACCCTTAACCGCCCAGGCGTTTTTTTTTTCAAGCACATTTTGCAATATATTTCATTTTCAAATTGCTCTAACAGCCTTAATTTTTGTCATAGAAAGGTCAGGTTGGTCTCATTCTTTTGGAAAATGCCTGAAGTTTGTCATAAAGTTATCAAAAATATGCAAAAAAATGTATAAAACAGTTTTTTGCAAGGACGTACCAGTACGTCCTTTGGGGGTTAATAGGGTTAAAGAGGCTCCAATAAGGCTTTAACTTATGGAAAGTGCTTTATCCTGACTGTGATGGGTATTCTGGAAATCATGTTCATGAAATCATTCTTGTATTGTAAAAAATATTTCTTCCTCAATGAACAAAGATTGTCATATTTGTATAGATGCATTTTTCGCCCATGCATAATATACTAAGAATATGGTTTTGGTGATAAAAACATACCACTATAAGTAGTAAAGTTCATAGCTTTTTCTTACTGTTAATTTTCCATTTTAGGCATTGCCTTTTAATTTCTTTTTTCCCATTATAGCACATTAGTTTTTTCCTTTTAAAAAATAAATATTTCTCTTTATATCTTAAGATCTATTCTTTTCCGACGATTGCATTACCGATTCCTAACCATTTAGATAGTAGAGCAAATTTAAATTACTGAAATCTACCTAAAGATCTCAATTGCTTGTTAGGTCCACTTGCCCAGATCTAAATCTAGGGGGCTGGTGCCTAGTGCTCATACTATATAGTACTGACTTTTCTGGGGACAATTCCCTTAAGTATAGTGCAGTGAGAGTTGGGTCGGCATCTAGAACAGTCAGTCTATGTGCTACACCCGGCCGCAACCCGCTAACCATCGCAGCACTACACTAAGTAGCTCCTACGCACCTCTTAATATTGGGAGACTAAGGCAGAGAGACCATGTCACCAACATAACCTCATTGCTGATTATAAGGCAGCAGAAACAGTCTTGAGAGTCTTAACCCTATTACCCCCAAAGGACGTACTGGTACGTTTCACAAAAGTTATCCCTTTACCCCCATGGACGTACCGGTACGTCCTTGTAAAAAAATGCTATAAAAATTTTTTTTTTCATATTTTTGATAATTTTTTGAGAAAATTCAGGCGTTTTCCAAGAGAATGAGACCAACCTGACCTCTCTATGACAAATATTAAGGCTGTTAGAGCAATTTTAAAAAAAATATACTGCAAAATGTGCTGGGAAAAAGATAACCCCCTGGGGGTTAAGGGTTGGAAATTTCCAAATAGCCTGGGGGTAAAAGGGTTAACTTAGCCCAAGACCTTCTCAAAGGCTCGGAAGCGGTAGAGAAAAACTATTCCCTTCCATCAAAAGACAATGTTCAAGTCTGGGTGGTAGCCTTGATGGCCGCTACTGAGAGGAGCTTCTCCCAGCCAAGAAGAAGTGGAACTCCGCAATCTTTGTCTACAGATGAACTGACTTGAGAAGAATCCCGTATTTGATATCCATAGAGAATTTCATACTTTACCATGCGAGTGAAGGCCAAGGGGGTTCCTCCATATCTCAACAAGGGAAAACAGGAAACCATTTGGGATGAGGCCATCTGGGAGCCACCTAAATCATCCTGAGTCCCGGTGTAATCTCATAAGTTAAACTAGTTGACAAACCAGGTTTCATTGGAGACAGGGTGTAACCATCCAAGTGATCCCATGGGTGTTGGAAGGTGACTTCGAACATAGATCATGGAGTTGGAAAGGGGTGAAAACCTGGGGTTCTTCTTGTCTAGCTGTATGGTAAACAAGTCATTTCCTGGAGAACCCTCCAACCAGGACATACTTCCTTACGCATAGTAGAAACCATCTGACCCTACAAACTTCCCTTGGTTACTGTGTCTGCCAGCCCATTCCTCTTGCCCAGAATGTGATTGGCTGACAACTCACCAGCATGAAATGCCTCCCCGGGAAGTATCTGCTTTGTCAGGTTATGGAACTACACGTAAGCCAATAAGGTGGTGTTATCGTATCTACCAACCGGATTCCTCCTCAACGCTCTTGGAAGACTTGCAGCACTATAGGATTGCTAAACCCAAGCCATTAGAGTAGATGCTTCTGCTGATTCCACTGCTGAGACAACTCGGTTGTTCAGGCATGCCCGCCTTCCTTCTTTTAATGCACCTGAGCATAGTTGCATGTAAGGAGTCACAGATTTAAGTGAGATTCCTTGTTAGTAAAAAGGTAAGATCAACCCAAATCTCCCATCCCAACAGCACAAGAAGGGATGGCAATCCTTAGATGCTAACCAGCGATACTTCCAACAATGCTCGATGAGATCTTTAGCAAAGGAGCTCTTAGAAGGATGAGCTTCTCCAGTTAAGAAAGGCGGCTGAGAAGATTCTGTCAGAGCTGGGGTAGTTCTGTATGACAGAATATACGCACTACCTCCTTAGGCTCGCTGATGTGATTACCTAATTAGTTGAATCCGATGCTACCCACATGCCCGAGTGTATCGACCTTGGCTTGGGTAAGCAATTCAACTTTGCCTTGATTATCACAATCCCCAGATCATGATGAAAGTGGAAGGTCGAACTCAATCTTGTCGCCACGGCCACACAGAGGCAAGGATCACCCACTCGAGACATGCATCTACAGTCGTACATATCGCTTGTAGTGGCCCCAGTCTGAATGAACACCTCAGGAGCAGTAACCCGTTTAGCACCCAGAGGACTGAACTGGTACATGAAACTGTATTATCATTATTATTAGTTAACTAGAGTGCGGGAGCAGTCACTCTCCCCCCAGCTCCACCTCTTTGATGAATGCAAGAGTTGATGGGAGAAGTACAAGAGGAAGGCCAAGGTATGGGTGGATGGATGGAGTGAAGGGTTTTAGGAAAATTCGCCGTAAACAAGTTTGCCGTAGGAAAACTCGCCTCAGGAATTCTCGCCTCGAGAAATTTCGCCTAATAGGAAAAATCCCCGCAAGACAATTTTGACGTAAAACAAGAAAACAGAAAAAATGCAATAATTTAAAAAGAGTGCAGATTCCACGCAATACTACGCAAATAGTCTCTTTTCTGTGCAGAATTGTAGCCAATTACTTGTCGATGGAGTCTTGTGTTGACATCACTATATACCTTTTTCATTCCTTCAGCGTTGCCTCGGTCTAAGCCACACTTTTTCTTTCTTGCTAAAATCTCTTCCTTTTTTTAGATACGAAATAAGCTTCTATAGATCTGGATGCATATTTTTCATTGAGCTTTGCAGTGCATTCTGGTAGCCTTCTATGCTGTTGTTCGCTCTGCTTCGATTATGCTCGAACTCGTTCAAAAACATTCCATAATGCAATAGGAAAAGTAGGCTCCACTCTTCGTCTTCGCTCTCCTCCTCTATAGTGCGTTTCGAAATAAGATACTAATTCTTGGGGTAAATCGTCATCATCTGATAGCTCGATAAATCCATCAATAATATCTTGCACAGGAAGGAAAGCTAAGGCGGTGAAACATTTGATTTTGTTGTTGAATTCTGCGTCTGTTTGATAACGGGACTTTAAACCGAGATCCACAATGTGCCTATAAATATTCTTAGCCATATGAAATAAACAACCTGTTACTTTTATTGTTGGAAATACAGCAGAAAAGGCGTTAACACTTGCTTTTTCAAAATCGACCATCAAGGTTTCGGATTGAAATGATGGGCGTAAGTCCTTCAAGGCACTGAAAAATCTGCTGTAAGTTACTTGAGATTTGTCAGGTAGCAAGACAAAAATACGTGGTATACTAATATTCTTTATAACAATATGTAATGTGAACAATTGGTAATATATCTCTGGGCTGCATTTAAACGTGCCGTCACACGCCCAGTCCTTGTTTTTCTCAAGGTCGTCTAGTCCAGCTTTTGTGCCAAAACCTAAAATTGTCTGGATAATCTTCCCCACTATCGTATAACAACAACTGATCACCATTTTCAAGAAATTTATATTCTTCTGGTAAGAGAGCGTGCTAGAAATAGGAATGAATGGCGAGCGATTGTGACGCAGTTTCGGTAGGCCCTGCTGCTGCCTCCGATGCCTTAGATGACCGCGGAGGTAGCAGCAGTAGGGGATTCAGCATTATGAAGCTTCATCTGTGGTGAATAATGTGGGAGGGTGGGCTGTGACACCCTAGCAGTAC
The DNA here is from genome assembly GCF_036898095.1 of Palaemon carinicauda. Lineage (NCBI taxonomy): Eukaryota > Metazoa > Arthropoda > Malacostraca > Decapoda > Palaemonidae > Palaemon > Palaemon carinicauda. The sequence continues at coordinate 93,974 of NW_027171652.1, forward strand.
CAGATGAACTCGGTTGAGTCCCTTGTTAGGCTGGGAGGAACGTAAAGAGTAGAGGTCCCCTTTTTGTTTTTGTTTCTTTGTTGATGTAGGCTACCCCCCAAAATTGGGGGAAGTGCCTTGGTATATGTATGTATGTATAATATACCCACTTCTTCCGGTTGGGATCGGAGGAGCTTGATTTTCCTTTTGCCTCCAGCCTCTAATACTGCGCGACAAATGTGCATGAGTGGGCAGCAACACCAATGCATTTGAATCTAAACTAGATGCAACCTCTGCAATTACGGACCGTGCAGAGGCTTGTGAATTGGTGGCTATTGATTTCATTTTTGTTTTTGCTTCGTAAACTTTAGGCTTAGATGGATGAGAAGGACGGCAATGCTCGCCCACTGTTTTGCCTATAGATACACTATCATCTTCCAACTCTCTGACATACATCTGCTTCCACTCCACCATTTGCTGCAACAATAGACCCCAAGTACTTAAACTGATCCATCTCTTCAAGTAACTCTCCATTCAATTGCACTCTTGCTTTACACACGATAGAATCGCATTTCCAATATGTTTTCTCACCATATTTTCGATCTAATCGGTAAATATAGTTAACCCTTTTACCCCCAAGCTCTTTGGAAATTTCCAACCCTTAACCCCCAGGGGGTTATTTTTTTCCCAGCACATTTTGCAATATATTATTTTTGAATTGCTCTAACAGCCTTAATTTTTGTCATAGAGAGGTCAGGTTGGTCTCCTTCTCTTGGAAAATGCCTGAAGTTTCTCAAAAAATTATCAAAAATATGCAAAAAAAATTTTAAATATGTTATTTTCCTTAGTAAAATAAATTTTTGAATATACTTACCCGATGATCATATAGCTGTCAGCTCTGCTGCCCGACAGAAAAAACCTACGGGCGGAATACGCCAGCGATCGCTATACAGGTGGGGGTGTACATCAACAGCGCCATCTGTCAAGTAGGTACTCAAGTACTCGATGTCAACAAGAACCAATTTTCTCCTCTGTCCACTGGGTCTCTATTGGGGAGGAAGGGTGGGTCCTTTAATTTATGATCATCGGGTAAGTATATTCAAAAATTTATTTTACTAAGGAAAATAACATTTTTCAATATTAAACTTACCCGATGATCATATGGCTGATTCACACCCAGGGGGGTGGGTAGAGACCAGCATTACATGTTGACATTATGAGCTAAGTATTCCGTATTTCATTTTAGCAGTTATTCAAAATAACAAGCATAAAATAAATAAGTACCTGGTAAGGAAGACGACTTGAACAATTACTCTGCCTTTTTAAGTACGTCTTCCTTACTGAGCCTCGCGATCCTCATAGGATGCTGAGCGACTCCTAGGAGCTGAAATATGAAGGGTTGCAACCCATACTAAAGGTCCTCATCAAAACCTCTAATCTAGGCGCTTCTCAAGAAATGATTTTGACCACCCGCCAAATCAAGTAGGATGCGAAAGGCTTCTTAGCCTTCCGGACAACCCAAAAATATTTCAAGAGAAAGATTAAAAAGGTTCTGGAATTAGGGAATTGTAGTGGTGGAGCCCCCACCACTACTGCACTCGTTGCTACGAATGGTCCCAGAGTGTAGCAGTTCTCGTAAAGAGACTGGACATTCTTAAGATAAAAGACGCGAACACTGATTTGCTATTCCAATAGGTTGCGTCGAATATACTTTGCAGAGATCTATTTTGTTTAAAGGCCACGGAAGTTGCGACAGCTCTAACTTCGTGTGTCCTTACCTTCAGCCAAGCTTGGTCTTCCTCATTCAGAAGGGAATGAGCTTCTCGTATTAACAGTCTGATAAAATAGGATAAAGAATTCTCTGACATAGGCAAAGATGGATTCTTAACTGAACACCATAAAGCTTCAGACGGGCCTCGTAAAGGTTTTTAAAATAGAACTTAAGAGCTCTTACAGGACATAATACTCTTTCTAGTTCATTTCCAACCATACGATAAGTTTGGAATATCGAACGATATTGGTCAAGGCCGAGAAGGCAGCTCGTGTTTGGCTAGAAAACCAAGTTGTAGAACATGTAGCCGGTTTGGATGAGAATCCGATGTTCTTGCTGAAGGCATGAATCTCACTGACTCTTTTAGCTGTGGTTAAGCATATCAGGAAAAGAGTCTTAAAGGTGAGATCTTTCAGGGAGGCTGATTGAAGCGGTTCGAACCTGTCTGACATAAGGAATCTTAGAACCACGTCTAAATTTCAACCAGGTGTAACCAAACGACGCTCCTTCGTGGTCTCAAAAGACTTAAGGAGGTCCTGTAGATCTTTATTGTTGGAAAGATCTAAGCCTCTGTGACGGAAGACTGATGCCAACATGCTACTGTAACCCTTGATAGTGGGAGCTGAAAGAGATCGTTCTTTCCTCAGATATAAGAGGAAGTCAGCTATTTGAGTTACAGAGGTACTGGTCGAGGATACGGATACTGACTTGCACCAGTGTCGGAAGATTTCCCACTTCGATTGGTAGACTCTAAGGGTGGATGTTCTCCTTGCTCTAGCAATCGCTCTGGTTGCCTCCTTCGAAAAACCTCTAGTTCTCGAGAGTCTTTCGATAGTCTGAAGGCAGTCAGACGAAGAGCGTGGAGGCCTTGGAGTACCTTCTTTACGCGTGGCAGACGTAGCAGGTCCACCCTTAGGGGAAGTGTTCTGGGAACGTCTACTAGCCATCGAAGTACCTCGGTGAGTTATTCTCTCGCGGGCCAGAGGGAAGCAACTAGCGTCAACTTTGTCCCTTCGTGAGAGGCGAACTTCTGCAGTACCTTATTGACAATCTAGAACGGAGGGAATGCATATAGATCTAGATGTGACCAATCTAGTAGAAAGGGATCTCTATGAACTACTGCTGGGTCCGGGATAGGTGAGCAAAGTATTGGGAGCCTCTTGGTCATCGAGGTTGCGAAGAGATCTATGGTTGGCTGGCCCCAGGTGGCCCAAAGTCTCTTGCATACATCCTTGTGGAGGGTCCAATATGTTGGAATTATTTGTCCCTTCCTACTGAGACAATCTGCTATGACATTCAAGTTGCCTTGGATGAACCTCGTTACTAGTGAAAAGTCTAGACCTGTTGAACAGGAGAGGAGGTCTCTTGCAAACTCGTACCATGTCAGAGAGTAGGTCCCTCCTTGCTTGGAGATGTACGTCAAAGCAGGGTGTTGTCCGTGTTCACCTCCACCACTTTGCCTTGAAGGAGAGACCTGAAGCTTTTCCAGGTCAGACGTACTGCCAGTAGCTTCTTGCAGTTGAAATGCATTGTCCTTTGACTCGAGTTCCATAATCCCGAGCATTCCCTACCGCCTAATGTCGCACCCCAGCCTACGTCCGATGCGTCCGAGAAGAGAACGTGGTTGGGAGTCTGAACAGTCAGGGGAAGACCCTTTCAAAGGTTGATAAAGTCCTTTCACCAAGTCAGACCAGACTTTATCTTTTCGGAAACCGGGATCGAGACCGCTTCTAGCGTCTTGTCCTTTTCCAGTGAAAAGCTAGATGATACAGAAGAGGACGGAGGTGTAGTCTTCCAAGTGACACAAATTGAACCACGGATGACAGTGTCCTAACCAGACTCATCCACAGCCTGACAGGGCAGTGTTCCTTCTTCAGCATCTTCTGGATGGATAACAGGGCTGGGGGTTGATCGTCTTGTTCAGCAATGTCCTCATCAGAGGGTTCCTCATCCGAAACTGATGAGGAAACGGCAACGGAGTGGGCAACGTCTGACTCGCTGAATCCGGTCGCACTGGTGGATGCGTGACGGAGCCGGACACAAGATCATGGTACTGCTGCACAGTCTGTGAACTGTCAACCATGGGGACGCGAGGAAGTACAGCGTCAACCCGAAACTGTCTAGACTGTCTGGGTTGTGCAGTCAACCCCCTACCGGGTTGCTGAGGTTGCCGCACTGCGTCACAACAAGTCACCTCTGCTGGTTGTTGAACGTCTTCCTAGTGACACACTGAACGTCCACAACCACCTCCGAGAGTCGCTTAACGTCAACGTGCGACTGGCAACCCACACTGGGTCGCACCGGTGGAGGAACCACCTCAACTGGCGGACGTGAGTAGGATACTTCAGCGTCAACAGGGCGTACAACCAACCGGTAGGAAGGTTGTTGGCTAGGAGGTTCTTCTCCGTAAAAAATCCTCTATCAAGGACACAAGCTTGGACTGCATGTCTTGCAACAAAGCCCATTAGGGTCTATGGGAGCAGGTGTGGCAACAGACGGGGTTAGCGACCGAAGCGGAACCATTTACCATCCCTGGAAGCCTTGTTATGCTTTAATTAAAGTCCATAGGAGGCTAAGCAGCTTAAGGCTCCTCTCCAAATGACAGAGTCCTCAAAGGAATATCAGAAGGAGGGAGAACAGCACTTTCTCATCTACAGGAACCATGTCCGAGAAAAGCTAGGTTATCTCAGTGAGGGTCTCACTGGTGCATAAGCAGCAGACCAGAAGGCAACGTTATGTAACTGCTTGACAGTCTGTGAACTGTCAAAAACTGAACTGTCAACCACAACAGGTGCGTGAGGACATACAGCACTGGTGCATTAGTAGCAGACCAGAAGGCAACGTCATGTAACTGCTTGACAGTCTGTGAGCTGGCAACAACCAAAGCTGTGTGGGGAAGCCTCAACTCCTGACTGACTAGTCTGCTGCGGGCGAGTGGCGGTAACCACAGTGGGTTGCGGAGGCTGACACACCGTGTCAAAACACGGCAGCTTGTGGTAGCTCACGCACGGCAACGGAGTGCTCCGTGTGTCTGTGGGAGTCAGCATGCGTCTGGCAGGGTCGACTGCGCATGGGTGGAGGAGCTCTCACAACAAGAGTGTGGGAGCAGGCAGCCATGCTGGGCGCACAACCGTGGCAGGTTGTAGGCAAACGGGTGCATCGTCAACCTTCTCCGCAGCCGGAGTGTGGGAGCAGGCAACAACCAAAGCCGAGTGGTGGTGCGTGGTGGGGACTGCCGTGGGTTGCGGAAACTAACGCATCGCGTCAAAACACGGCAGCTTGACTCCACCTTCCCACTGCTGATGCGGTAGCTCACGCATGTTAACGGAGGGTGCCGCACGTCAGCTAACATTAACATGCGTCTGGCAGGGTCGATTGCGCATCGGAGGTGGAGCTCTCCGCAGCCGGAGTGTGGGAGCAGGCAGCCTCAGCGTGAGCTGGGCGCACAACCGTGGCAGGTTGTAGGCTAACGAGAGCAGTGTCAACCTTCTCCGCACGAAACTCCTGCATAACCGCAGCTAACTGAGTCTGCATAGACTGCAGTAAAGACCACTTAGGGTCTACAAAAAACAGCAACAGACGGAGCTACTGTCCGTTGTGACTGAGGGTCTAAAACAGCTGGTGCGGCAACAGACGGAGTTACTGCCTGTTGCGGTACCACCTTGCCTCTCTTGGGAGGAGTGCAGTCGTCGGATGTCTGCAGCGAGTCCGAACTGACCCAGTGGCTACACCTAGGCCGTTGGACTTGCGCGGAAGGGACCGACTTGCACTTAAAAAGCTGCAAGATGTGGTCCATGGTTTCTTACGAGAAACCTCTTCCGCAGACGAGGAATAAATGGGCTCTCTCGTCTTTGTGTGGGTGGGGCGATCTCACGTCGGCTAACGTGGGTAGAAACGCCCGAAACCACGGAGGGAAAAACGTCTGTTCGTCGATCAAGGCCTGTGGAACCCATAAGTCGTTCGACATTACTTCTCCCCTGGGCTTGGGAGCTTGTAAGAGGTCCCGGACTAGGTGAACAACTGGCACGAACAGACGAACCCTCGGACGCAACACTGTAACACTTTGCGCATATCACTTTATCACTTTTGATTTTCTGTTTGCACTAATTTCACTGAAATCGAAACTTTAACTGATTTCTACCTGAAACACGCAATCCTATCCTTCATTAAAAGGTAGTAATTGCGAAAACAGTTTTACAATGCAACAGAAAAACATAAAAAAAGATAAAGAATTCAGTGGCTGGAAAAGAGACTAAACACTAGATCAAATAAACTACGTTTACAATCTCTCACCGCATAAAGCCTGGGAACAAGAATAAAACCCTAGAAACGTTTTACCTTCTTCCCCTACAGCGACTAGGGAGAAGAGTAAAAAACGAGAACAACGTTACCCGCTTGAACGAAACGTTTATTCTCCTCTCTCTCCCTCCGTCTCTATCTCTCTCTCTCTTCTCTCTTGACTTAGAACCTGAGAGATGAGCCCAATTATATATCGTTAAAACATATTATTTGTTAAAGGAAAAAAAAAATTGAAAGGTTTCCCAAATAAAAAGTTCCTTTATTAGAATTAAAACCATTTAAGCTAAGAAAGAATGAACGAAACGCTAGAATCGGTTAACTCTTACTGCAACGTGAAACCGTGAAATACTCTCTCTCTATCGTAACGATAGAGCGCATGTTGAACGTTCTGAACGTCAACAACTGCGGAGACTAAAAAACTAAACGTTAGTTCATCTTTGAAAACAGTACGAGACTATCAAAGAAATTCTTTCATAAAACATTAAAATTAAAAAAGTATTAAATTCTTAAAAGGTTAAATACGATATAACGGGCTCAATGTTAATTAACTTCGGTTCCAAGTAAGGACCGCCTACTATTAGGAAAGGTCGCATATAAACAAACATAAAAATTAATTTTTATAAGTTTATAATAAATGGAAAGTTAATCGAAGAGGCCTATAAAGGCGGAGAGATATAAAATAAATAGATCTATAACTTGTTAAGCAAAATTACCAAAAACCTAAACACACTTCCGTCTAAGGGAAGGGTCGGCCATTTAAAAGTGAAAGAGAGTCCATACTCTCTTCGTCACCATAATTAAATCTATCCAAAACGAGTTCAAGTTTTGAAATGAAGATAAAACCCCTGCATAGCGAAAGCTCAAAACTGGAATAGTGTACTTCACCAAATCGTTGTGAAAACAAATCCAGTTAGGGACGGCGTATTTAGTAGGTCTTGCCATTGGCACGACAGAGAGAAAATTGGTTCTTGTTGACATCGAGTACTTGAGTACCTACTTGACAGATGGCGCTGTTGATGTACACCCCCACCTGTATAGCGATCGCTGGCGTATTCCGCCCGTAGGTTTTTTCTGTCGGGCAGCAGAGCTGACAGCTATATGATCATCGGGTAAGTTTAATATTGAAAAAGCATTTTTTTGCAAGGACGTACCGGTACGTCCATGGGGGTAAAGGGATGGGTTTTGTGAAACGTACCAATACGTCCTTTGGGGGTAAAAGGGTTAAGATCGTCAACTAATTTCAGTCCTCCTCTACTAGTTTTCATTTGATACACCATCGTCTTGGGTTGGCTGCCTACAAAAAACTAGTCGAATGAATAAAAAACTTTTAGAAAGATAAAATTAAAGATAAAAAAAAAATTACTTGATTTCCTTATTGGTTGTTTACTTATCGAAACTTCGAAAGCCAAACTTGGTTGTATGAAAGAGATAAAATGGTACTTCAGAAACCAAAGTTTTTTTATCACAAATACTTGTTTTACGGCAAAATTATCTTGCGGCAATTTTTCCTATTGGGCGAAATTTCCCGAGGCGAAAATTCCTGAGGCGAGTTTTCCTACGGCAAACTTGTTTACGGCGACTTTTCCGGACACGGGAGTGAAGAAAGATCTGGGTGATAGGATAGATGTGAGAGAGGCAAGAGAGCGTGCTAGAAATAGGAATGAATGGCAAGCGATTGTGACGCAGTTCTGGTAGGCCCTGCTGCTTCCTCCGGTGCCTTGGATGACCGTGGAGGTAGCAGCAGTAGGGGATTCAGCGTTATGAAGCTTCATCTGTAGTGGATAACAGGGGAGGGTGGGCTGTGGCACCCCAGCAGTACCAGCCAAACTCGGTTGAGTCCCTTGTCAGGCTGGGAGGAACGTAGAGAGAAGAGGTCCCCTTTTTTTGTTTCATTTGTTTGATGTCGGCTACCCCCCAAAATTGGGGGAAGTGCCTTGGTATATGTATGTGATGTACTAGCTAACACCAAGGGCTTAAATGGAAAAATAGCCCAGTGAGAAAGGAAATAAGGAAAAAGATATACTATAAGAGAAGTAACGAACAATTAAAACAAAACATTTTAAAAACAGTAACATCATTAAAATAGATCTTTCATATATAAACTATAAAAATAGACTTATGTCAGCCTATTCATCATAAAAACATTTGCTGGAAGTTTAATATTTTGAAGTAGTGGGAGAAGAGTCACTAAGAAGGGACTAATACATAGGTAATAAAAGTACACATCCTTCAGATTTACTGAAAGCAAGAAGTTTTCCTCTGATGGAGTTCTTTAAGCGTGATCCACTCCAACATTCCTCCTACCTTTATCTGAAAGGCCAGGGTCCTCGATGTTGAAAAAATGGATAAGTACTCTATATCCAAGATAGGGTGGGGAGCAAAGGCCTGAAAATGTTGGTAAGTAACTATCCTGAAGGAATCACACAACCCAAGGTTCGGCCCTATGCTTCTGCTGGATTGCCCAAGGCACGACAAGGAATTCCCCCTACTCTCGGATGTATGATGGTAGAGAATGCTGCAAAGCGTAACCATCTTCTTCACTTCTTCAGCCGCCCCACTGCCTGGAAGAAACAGGTAGGGTAACACAAAGAGCTGCATGCCCCAGTTCCTTCCAAGAAGTTGCGGGTGGTCCCACCAGTCTGGTACCTAGGCCCCCGGGGAGGGGCAATCAATGCAGACATCATCGGGGACACACTGACTACGTCCTTCACTACTATCGGCGTCAAAGGAGACAATGAAAGACCTAAGGACGCCAATACTTTCCTTCATTCACACTTGTCATCAGCAGTAGCACAAATGGAGAAGAGCCTCCAACCTCCAATGGGGTGTGACAAAAACAGGAGGAACCCGACATGCCACCGGGAAAGATCGCCGACTTAGGACAGAGGGCGACTTGCTCCTGACACATACTCCCTGGGGATTGAGCAAGGAGAGTAAGCACGGGAGCAGCGATAGAAATTGCACCCAATGAACGAAAGGAAGAAGCAAAGCTCTCTCTCTCCCCTTTAAAGCATACGCCTGACACCACAAAGGAGGCCATGACCTATAGTCGGCAACCAGAGACGATTGCAAACAATCATCCCCCTAGCAGGGGCAGTGAGAATGTTTATATATAGCCGGTTAAGTTCATCCTCTCATGATTGAGTGTCTCGCTTCACCTTCTAGGGATCAACAGCCAGAATGCACTTTCTGAAAAAGAAAATGAAAAGTTCTCTTAAGGGTACATTGGTATTACTGTACTTGATGTGGCCAAAAACATAAGTGAAGAAACGTTGATAGGTAAGGAGGCAGGGCTCCACCCCTCGCTTTCCCCCTTGGCTTAACTGCTTGTTAAATGATTCAACGGCCGTCAAGCTTTGCGCTGAAAACATACTGCCTCCCTAAAGGACTCTTAAGTTTGTATTCGCATAGGAACAAACACTCCCGATGAGTAGCTATGATCCAAGATTAAAACTTGCACATTCCTAACTAAAGAATTTTACAATGGTTGCGAAGGAGTTTGGAAATCGCAAGAGAATTTGAGAGACTTTGACTTCTTAAACTTAATAACTATCAAAATGACATTGTAATTTCAACAAATGTTCAACTAACTTTTTTGTTAATACATGCAATTATGCTACGGTATTTCCATGGTCGGTGTTTGTTAAAGGAAACTCCTACCCATAAATAGTAAAGTTAATTCTTTAAAATTCTACAAAATTAAGCGTAAAGTAAAAATGAAATGTCATGTATACCCAAGTTCTCTATAGATGTATCTCAAAAAATGATGTTCGCAACATCATATCTTTTTTAGCATCTTTTTGAAAGATAGATAATGTTACACAAACTAAAATTAAAATACGTTTATCTTAGTTTATAGAAAAAACAATATCTGTGAAGGAGCAATGCTGAGAATGTGCAAGAACTCTAGTTACTGCAAGGAACATAAAAAACTACCTAAATTTCAAGCATCGAGCAGAAGCACAAAACGCATTTAGTTAATGAAATATGAAATGATTCACTGAAATAAGAGGAGTTGGAACTAGGGGACACATCTAACTGCAGATGAACTAAAAATATTTAAGTATTGTAAACATTGAACACTCAATTACCGCAGCTACACCTAACCAACTCAAGAGATCTCGCTACATAAAAAGTAAGAAGCCCAATAAGAACTATCAAACAGCACTTTGGCAACCATACCAAAAACTAACTTATCCCAAGAGATTAAATATACATGGCATTATCATTCAGATTATAATACAATAAAGGGATTTTGACGAAGGAAAAATCTATTTCTGGGCAGGGGTACCAACCTAGTTACTGAAGCGGTAGATCGAACAGTAAAAACAACAAAATACGCGAGAGTCCCACTCGAACCAAACGTAAAACTAGGTGGAGCGTAATAAAACAAAAGGTTTTACTAATAATAAGTGAGATGGTCGAAATTAAAGCTCCTAGAACTAGCGAAACAATCTCAATGGTGACGCTATCCACCAACATGCACGAATGCAGGCATACCAACATAACCTACTCCTGATGAAACGCTAACACCGATATCATAGGATAACATAAAATAAATGCTATATGAAAGCATAAAGTCGGTGTACTAAATGAATATAAGGAAAAAACTCCTAAAGGATCGAACGAATATAAAAGACGGACGAACTAACGAGACAAAGGGCAGAGGCGAAAGTAAGAACGGGGACGCCGCTCATATATAAACACTTCTCAATAATAAAAACAAAGATTACACTGCCCAATCTCGTTAAAAACTCATGGATAAGGTACTTAACTTCGATGGGGTATCTTGGGAATCGGCCATCGAGAGAAAGTTGATGATAAATCCAATGAAACACACGAGAATAAAAAACTTGGACTTATATGAAACAGGTGCTTGAAAGGAGTGATGGGCAAGCGTGGGTTGAGTTAGTAGTACTGGTCTGCGAGGCATGGGAGGTTGAACGGCACCTCACTATTGGGGGATTTCGAAGAGGAGAAGTCTAAATGGTACGAGACCTCTGGTATTTCGCCCCAGTCTATACCGACACCATTAGGTAAGCGAGCTAGTTCAACCTAGCATTCCTTTACATTTTTTCTCTGGTAATATTAGCAGTTATATTCCTTTGAAATGGTGCTTAAGGAGCATTTCACTGCGCGGCACAGGGATTGAGCCCAGAAATCTATTTTTGTACTCTAAACTATTAGCCCTTTTACCCCCAGGCTATTTGGAAATTTCCAACCCTTAACCCCCAGGGGGTTATTTTTTACCCAGCACATTTTGCAGTATATATTTTTTAAATTGTTCTAACAGCCTTAATTTTTGTCATAGAGAGGTCAGGTTGGTCTCATTCTCTTGGAAAATGCCCAAATTTTCTCAAAAAATTATCAAAAATATGAAAAAAAAAAGATTTTTAGAGCATTTTTTGCAAGTACGTACCGGTACGTCCATGGGGATAAAGGGATGAGTTTTGTGAAACGTACCAGTACGTCCTTTGGGGGTAAAAGGGTTATTGACCGACAATTGATTTAAATTTAAGTGATTCTATCCTCACTGAAGCAGTAATAAAAAAAATACAAAACGTATTATAGATTTTACTATTGTAATTCCTTTGACCATAAAAACCTGTTTGGAAACCTGAAGAAATTCAACTACCCACAGTAACAGAGTAAAGGAGGAAGCCTCCATGTTAATAATCCTTGCACTGATAACCCTAAAGGGAAGTCTTTCTGACTTACAGGGCCCGGCCAATACCTGTACCTACACGGAAACTATTATGATTAAACGTATTATCTATTGCAATCATGAATTCTTAAAAACTGTATCATCTATAACTGTCATGAAATCTTAAACTATTCAATTCTCCATCAAATAATGAGGGGCCGTGTTGTCTTCTAACTGTTTTCTCCATAAACTAAACAAGAAAAACATAACATAACATAAACATCAAGAACCGACATAAAGAATATTGTGCAGTAAAAGCCACAATGCATGATTTATCTTAATCCTGTTTAAAATAAAAACGAAGGACTCAGCCCATAACTATTTCCTTGAATTGTTTACAGAAATAACCTGTCAAATACGATAATGGAAACAGACAGCAATTCTAACATCAAAATAATCGAATACTGCCGGGCAAAAATAGGACCTACTTTACTTTAAACCCTTTTACCCCCAAAGGACGTACTGGTGCGTTTCACTAAACTCATCCCTTTACCCCCACGGACGTACCGGTACGTCCTTGCAAAAAACTGCTATATACATTTTTCTTTTCATATTTTTGATAATATTTTGAGAAACTTCAGGCATTTTCCAAGAGAATGAGACCAACCTGATCTCTCTATGACCAAAATTAAGGCTGTTAGAGCAATTTAAAAAAAATGTACTGCAAAATGTGCTTGAAAAAAATAACCCGTGGGGGTTAAGGGTTGGAAAGTTCCAAATAGCCTGGGGGTAAAATGGTTAAATAACAAAGTGATGATGATATGTGTCATATGAAACTAATTCTACTTGTTTTACATTAAGGAACATCCTGTACTGTACATCATATCATTAACCTTGCACTGATATCTAAAATTAGAATTTTAATGATAAAATCTCTTATTTCTATACTTATCTGATGTTCATATTACATCTTCTACAGAAGCCAGGGTTTATCAACACTTAACTGTAAAATTTTAAAATATTAAAATTCCTTTTTTTCCAAACAATACATGACCCTAACAAAGGAATAGAGCCCTCCAATGTAAGTGGTAGGATGCACAAGTTGTCACCTCAGGATAGGGTAGGATTATAGAACTTTAGCCTCAAGCCAAGCACTGGGGTATCAAAGGCAATTCAGCGCTATACGAGACGAATTAATCAACCGTATCCGTACACTCACACTATTTGGTATTATTTCAAACTATAAAGCTTTTGTATAACATCTAAAAATGAAATAAGAAGAGATTAAGAAGATTAAATAAATTAATTAATAAAATAAATTAAAGTTTGCGATAAAACCCAATACTCTGTTCAGGATATTACTATTTTCCACCAATATATTTCTTAAAGGTTTGTCCCCCTCTCAGGATTAAAAACAGGAAAATCGACTAAAATATTTTTAAAATCAATATTCACCTGAGAGCTATTACAAAGGGGGGCCTGTCTCCTTTCCTCTTCATTACATAACTGAGGGTTCATGCGTACGGCCAATACGCAGCCTGCTTAAAATCATGTTATCCCTCCTACTTTTAGAATTACAAGATGACCATTAATCCACTGAAGGGTGGATTTTAAAAACTAGCTTTTCATTACCTTACTAGATAAGGTATTTTTACCTTCTACTTTAAAACATAAAACAGGTGGATTACACCAAAGGGGACACTTAAGACATCTTTCCTCTCCTATCTGTGCTGTTAACAAACCTACTCCTCAGGCATCATTTTTCAGTTGTACTTCCAAAAGCTTGGACACTCTAGATCTGTTAGGAGCTTGATTTAAAGGAGGCTTAACATACTGTTAGGATTGTTTTCATACTGAGAGACCTAGATAAAAACCTCAAACTCAACTCCTCCCTTCAGATAGAAAGGGGAGGCATTCCAGAATCTCTTAACAAGAGAATGCCTTGATGAAGTCTTTGGGCTTCAGCATGGCATATCATTCCCATGCTGACGTCTTGTGGCAGGTAAGAGGGCTCTCGAACTGGGGAATTTCTTTTCCTCAGTTTGACTGTAAATTTCTTTCACTCTATTACTATCACTTATTATTGCTTCATCCACCTTCATATCTATCAACTCTCTCCAACCTTGTTGCCAAAACTCTTGCCCATTTCACAGTCCAGATTCTTTTGAGGGGACATCATATCCAGGATTGGATTTTACTTTTTCAAAATCAATTATGGGAGCTGTTTTCTTGCAAACTACCCGATAATGTTCGGACACCTAGGCGTGTCAGTATTCCCATAATGGCATGCAGAACTATTCTCATGCTGACAACTGGCACTTGGATATAAATGTACAAAATAGATTTGGACTACTGGAAGAAGAGGCTATAAATGTACAAAATACATTTGGACTACTGGAAGAAGAGGCTATAAATGTACAAAATAGATTTGGACTACTGGAAGAAGAGGAAATAACATATCGGACTGTGAGACAATAAAGTCAGTAGTGACTGAATCTGCTATGGAATCTCTAGGAGCATGTATCAAGGCACGTAGAAGGAATAACTGGTTTGAGGAAGAGTGTAGCAGTGCTGCTGAAAGAAGAAAACGCTGTAGGATGAAATGGATAGAAGACAGGGATAACATTGATAAGAGAGAAGATTTAAGTGTCTAGAAATTTAGCAACAAGCACAAACAGAAGAAAGAAAAGAGAGAAGGTAGGAGAGGAACTGGGATAAATTGAAGAAAATAGAGCGCATGGAAAAACGAGAAAGCAATTTCAGGGAATTAATAGGATGAGAAATGGATTCCAGCCAAGAATAAACTCAATCAGAAATAAAGAAGGTAGCATAATTATTGGGAAAGAAAAAATACACAGGAGGTGGATAGAACACTTTAAGGAACTTTTCAATCGGCCACCACCTCATAACCCAATGAATGAAATGGAGATGGAGGGAAATATCGATGATGTGGAAGCACCAACCCAAGAGGAAATTACAGATGCTATAAGAAAACTTAAAAATAATAAAGCAGCTGGAATTGATAATATAGCTGCAGAACTAATCAAGTATGGGGGCCAGGCTCATCATGATAAGATTATTAGCTTAATGTATAGCATATGGGAGAATGAAATAATGCCATCAGACAGGGAGGAAGGGATTCTGGCAGTACTACATAAAAAAGATCGCACTATATGTGGAAACTACAGAGGCATTTGCATACTCCCAGCTGGTTACAAAATCCTTGCAAATATTTTGTACAAACGATTACGAGTCTATTGCGAAGATATAATTGGTGACTATCAGGCAGGTTTTAGACCAAACCGAGCTACAGCTGACCAAATTTTCCCCATAAGGCAAGCTCTAGAGAAATATTGGGAGTTCAACAAAAGCTCTTACCATCTATTCATAGATTTCAAGCAAGCCTATGACAGTGGGCATCGACCATCATTACAGAACATACTGAAGTTCTTCCACATACCAGTGAAATTGATACATCTGGTCCAAATGTGCTACCGAAATACGACATGCAGGATCAAGGTCGGGGAAATACTGACAGAGCCCTTTAACATCCATGGAGGACTAAAGTAAGGATGCACTCTATCAACACTTTTATCTAACTAAGTACTGGAATGGATAATGTGAAATACACCTACTAGATTACCCATCCAGCTGGAAAATACCATTATAGACAGACTTGGATATGCCGATGATGTGGACCTTTGTGGAGAACATCTACCTAGCATCAAAGCAACATACATACAGTTTAAAAACAATGCAGAACATAAAGGCCTGAAAATAAACAATGCAAAAACTAAGATAATAGAGATCTCAAGAACACCAAATCTAGTTAGAGATATGGATTTTAGAGGACACAACTGGAAGCAGTATCCACATTCAAATATCTTGGCTCCACCCTAACGTCACACGACATGATCCAGGACGAAGTTAGACTAAGGATTGCAGCAGGGACAAGATGTTCATGGGCACTCGATAACACCTTAAGATCAAGAATTTTATCTAGGCCCATAAAAACACAAATATATACCGCCATTATCCATCCCAGTGGTCCTATAAGGGTGTGAAACATGGGCCCTCACTAGGCAGTTGGAAAATAAACTTTAAGTTTTTCAACGCAGTATCTTCAGGCAGATCTGGGGACCAGTTTGGGATGACGAAGCTGGAGAGTGGCGCAGGCGCCACAATCAGGAATTGATAGCTCTCTCAGGACTACCACCTATCTCCAATACCATTAGATCGCAGAGACTTCGATATATTGCTAGAACGGAGGAGAGAAGGCTGACTAGAAGAGTTATGTTAGGTAAACCCATAGGTACCAGACCAAGAGGAAGGCCTAGAAAGAGATGGATGGATAACCTAGCTGACGATTTGGACATCCTGGAAATAGACCCCAATGAGTGGATGGAGCTTGTAAAGGATAGGGCTCTCTGGAGACAAATGGTCAAAGTTGCAATGGATCAGCCTGGTCCGAGGCCCCCGGATTAAGAGAGTAAGAGTAAGTTTGGTACCTTAAGAAATAGATATGTGCGAGGCTCAAGGTGAGGATGGCAGGTTCGTCCTTGCCGAGATTCTTGGACACGATGTGTCGTACCATGCTGGCGGTATTCTTAGATTTATTTCAGAAGCAGATCTTCTGAAAGCTATTTAACTTATATAAGGATAACTTTACTTTTATTGTTTTAAATTGAATTTCCTTTTATCATTCATAACAAATGATATCGGCGTCAATGACCTTAGATGTCAGGAGGCCAGAAAACTATCATCAACCAATCTGGAATCCACATACAGACTATCAATCGATGTTCTGAATGTACCAGTGAAGATTCGGAGCCTCACATTGTGAACAACATCAAGTTTCTCAAGCAAAGTCTTAGTAGCCAACCCATAAATTGGACATGCATAATCTAACTTGCTCAGACACAAAGATATATAAATTCTAAGCAAAGCTGTTCTATCAGCAACCCAATCAAAATGTGATATGACTTTCAAGATGTTCAGCGATTTTTTAACCCCGATGGATAGGTCATTTATATGAGGAACAAAAGTTAATTTCATGTCAAAATTAACCCCCCTCCCCCCCAAAGAAACTTAACGATATTCTCATATGGCAAAATACAATCATTTAAGAAATGTTTGGAGATCTCTTCTCTTTTATTTTACGAGTATAAGTAAAACGAATGGCTTTGGTCTTCTGAGGAGAGAATACAAAATCCCCTAGAATTATCATTATTATTATTTGCTAAGCTACAACCCTAGTTGGAAAAGCAGGATGCTATAAGCCTAGGGGCTCCAACAGGGAAAATAGCTCAGGGAGAAAAAGGAATCGAAGAAAAATAAAATATTTTAAGAAGAGCTTCATCTGTGGTGGATAATGTGGGAGGGTGGGCTGTGACACCCTAGCAGTACCAGCTGAACTCGGTTGAGTCCCTTGTTAGGCTGGGAGGAACGTAGAGAGTAGAGGTCCCCTTTTTGTTTTTGTTTCTTTGTTGATGTCGGCTACCCCCCAAAGTTGGGGGAAGTGCCATGGTATATGTATGTATGTATGTAAGAAGAGCAACAGCATTAAAATAAATATCTCCTATATAAACATCAACTATGAAAACTTTAACAAATCAAGAGGAAGAGAATTAAGATAGAATAGTGTGCCTGAATGCACCCTGAAGCAAGAGAACTCTAACCCAAGAACATTAGCAAATACAGAAGCAGCATTGATAGAAATTTGAAGCTTTTGGCTTGCTTGTAGTGCCAATGACCCACTAAAATAAATTGGAAAATCAACAACAAATAGTGATCCTTGTATGTCAGGATGTAGGTAACTCGTAAGACCATTCATTGATGGCAAAGCGAATAAAGTCATACTCGCTGCCTTGGGGGACACCTTTTTGAAAGTAAGAAGATAGTTCTGACTCCTCGTACTTTAACCCTTTTACCCCCAGGCTCTTTGGAAATTTCCAGCCCTTAACCCCTAAGAGGTTATTTTTCCCCAGCACATTTTGCATATATTTTTTTTTAAATTGCTCTAACAGCCTTAATTTTTGTCATAGAGAGGTCAGGTTGGTCTCATTCTCTTGGAAAATGCCTGAATTTTCTAAAAAAAATTATCAAAAATATGAAAAAAAAAAATTTTATAGCATTTTTTTGCAAGGACGTACCGGTACGTCCGTGGGGGTAAAGAGATGAGTTTTGTAAAACGTACCAGTACGTCCTGTGGGGGTAAAAGGTTTAATAAAACGGTTTGATAAAAATTCTTCAATAGATTTCAGTTTTAAAACCAACATCACCCCTCCTCTGAATACTATTAGTCAGTATAGAGAGTGGGCTTGTATATGAACATCAAGTGATTATAGAAATAAGAAATTATATTACTGAAATTCTAATTACTTCTATGAATCTCCCATGATGTTCATATTGCCGACTCTCAAAACATTATCTTAAAAAGCCAATCTACAGTACAGCACTGTATTTTCAATTACATAAGAGAAAACATTTGATAGTACTTCATGTAGTATATTATAAAAAGATTCCGAGGCACTATTGGATACCAGAAAAGAATGTAAACATCATAATGGAAACGCATAGTCAAGACTGGAGTACTTTAAGGTGGAATACTATCCCCGATACGGTTTATTTTGGTGATTGATTATGATATGAACAAGGTAATGCAATGAATGAATGGCATCATTCAATGGAAATGGGACCAGAAATTATGTGATCTTGAATACGCAAACAATATAGTTCTAATTGCCTCTACAATGGCTGAAATGTAAAAAATGATTGATAGGTTAGTACTGGAGGGGAGAAAGGTTGGATTGGCAATCAACCAGAGATAGATAGGTCATGCAGATTTAAAGTGGTGATCAAACGAATTGCCTTATTTGAACCTCTTTCAAATATTTAGGAACCACCATTACCAGCAATGGATCACAAGTTAAAGAATTCAAGGAGAGAACAGGGAGGGCAGAACAAGTAAATACGCATTGAGAAGGATTGTTTTCATGAAATGACAGCAATATATAACATGTGCCAGAATTAGCAAGATGACAGGGGTGCCAAACGTGAATGATACATTATCAAGATGGAGATGGATGGGGCATATTTTGAAAAGGGAGGATGTGCCTGAATGGAAGCTGCTGGGCAGGAGAGGACATGGTCGACCAAGAGAAACATGGCTGATGACAATGCAAAGGGAGGTCGGATCTGAGAATTGGGTTGAGCTCAGAGAGATGGCCCAGGAAAGAGACATACACCTTGAACTCAATGAGGTCCTATGCATACCGTGGGTGCCAGAGGATTAAGATAAGACAAGATAAAAAATCTGGAATCCAGTATTTCAAACCGCAATTTAGATGGTTTCTCAAGTAAGCTAAACACGTAATCTAGGCCAGGTATGTAACCTTAATCTCGTTGCATTGCTTATACTGAAATATATCCCTTTCTTTCCTTCAATTGTACTCAGCTCCAAGGGAAATTCATAAGGAAGCTTTGAATTTACATGATATACTAGTGGTACAGAGTAAGCATTCTTTTTGACAGGAGTGGATTCATTCAATTTACAGTAGTAGAATGAGTGGCCATGATCAAAATAAAAGAATGTATAGAACCATAATTCAGGTTACTGTCATTAGTTTGCCAAGGCAGTGTTCTCTCCCCATCACTATAACTCTAGGCTTTTGGGAGCATTGTGAACGTTGTAGAGGCTGTTTGAGGTAAGAACTGCCAGTGATTTGAGCCATCTGGAAGCGTTGCATTGGAACTTTAATAACAATTTCTTAATTCTATACTCGCCTGTTGTTCACATACATGCCCATCCTCCTCTCCACTGACTCAAGAGTATGAAGAGGAGGGATAAGGTCGACTTCAAAAATGAAATCTGTATTGCCCGAGGTGGAACCCTGCGCTTCCTACCACTTACAGCAGAGGGCTCTGTTCCTTTGCCAAGGGAACGTATTGTTTGAAATAAAAGAGAACGGGAATATTCTATTTTAAAAATTCTACGGATAAGTGTTGATTACACCGGGCTTTTGGAGAAGCAATATGAATATCAGGGGAGATTCGGAGTAATAATATTGAATTCTCCAGAAATTCTAGCTTTTCAATAACACTTTGAATACTACACAGTTTATGCAAAGATGAAATATCCAACTTAAATATATTAACAAAGCATACCATAATTATTAATTTTTTTATACTCTACTATTCCTAAATCAGTTTACCTTTAGTGAAAATATGCCTAATATGAAGTTTCTCTCAAAAGTTATACTGTACATTTCTCATCTAAACAAGCAACAATTTTAAAAAAGACATTTTTGACAGAATTGGTTAATAAGCCAAAGCAGTAAGATGATAATAATAAACCTATCCAAGTACTTAGATTTACAGGCAGTCATTAATTAATATTATTGTTTTTATCATTATCACTGTCAAGCTACAACCTTAGTTGGAAAAGCAGGGGCCCCAACAGAAAACATAGCCCAGTGAGGAAAGCAAACATGGAAAAATAAAACATTTTAAGAAAGGTACCATTAAAATAAATATCTCCTATATAAAGTATAAAAACTTTAACAAAACAAGAGGAAGAGAAATAAAATAGAATTGTGTGCCCAAGTGTACCCTCAAGCATGAGAAAGAAAAGAAAAGCCTAACTGCTAGATTAAGTGGAAGGCTTAAATGTATTAACAAAGCAATTTGGCAGTCAGAAATTTCTGTCGTTGATTCTTTGTAAATGCAGTTTGTTCTTCCTCAACAATAAATCTCTAGGCTGCTCAAGGCACACTGTAAAAAGAAAAAAGAGGCAAGTAAAAAGAATATAATAATAATGATTAAACAAACAAAAGAAGGTAAATGAAAAGAAGCATGTCAATGATGCTATCTTCCAGAAAATACTACTTCTCTCTCCCACACATACACACACACATGCGCCTACATGCATCACATAAGTATTGCAGTTCAACCTAGCTTAATTAAGCGAGTATCTTGAAGATTAATTCTCTATTCCAGACTCAATTTCAAATAGCACTTTAATTAAAAAATCTAAAACTGCAGTTTCCAATACATGTAATGTACATTTAAATTTGAAAAATCACAAATTCTTAAAGGTATAATTCTCTGTTCCAGATTTAAATTTAATTATAACTTAAAATTAAAAAATATTTAAAAATTGTGAATACAGTACCAGTAGTACACTGTACCTTTAAATATCAATTAGCATTGGAAATTAATACATTTAAAACTGCGATTTCCAGTCCTGTACGTTTAAATTTTTTAAAATCACAAATTTTTAAAGATGTAATTCTGTTCCAGATAAAATTTTAATCAGCATTGGAAATTTTAAAATATTTAAAACTTCAATTTCCGGAAGAACACATTTAAATTTTGAAAAATCTCAAATTTTTAAAAATGTAATTCTGTTCCAGATGAATTTTAATTAGCATTGGAAATTTTAAAACATTTAAAACTGCGATTTGTGCACTACTGTACTGTACGTTTCTATAAAAAAATTACAAATTTGTAAAGCAATTTATATTTAACCTTACTATACAAACCTGAGCTCTTCAATAGGAGTATGCTATCAGCAAAGATAGATGCGGCTTTTAAAACTTAACGAGGTGGCGGTAGTTAGCTGGAGGGTGAAGGGTAAGCCCCGCCCACCTCACAGCCCAATGAGGTCCCAGTTTAACCTTCAACCTAGGACTTACAAGGTGGTTAAAGGATCCAAGTTTGTATACTTAGGAACAAGTAAAAAGAGCAACCAGAGATTTCAGACCTTCGCCAATGAAGATTGTCAACATTTTACTCACATTTACAACCCGAGCTCTTCCTCTTCCATATGGTGACTGTGAATTAATCTACTGTATACAGTGAACCCTCGCTACTTCGCGGTTCGACCATCGCGGATTCACCACTTCGCGGATTTTTTCATAACCCATATATATATACATATTGGTAATAACAAAATCAACATACTGTACTGAATAATCAATATAATCGATGCAAAAACTAACCAATACACAGATGTGTACAGTAAATGCGTTTGTTTCTTCATTATGATCAAAGAAACGTAAACAAAACATCGGTTGCCATTTTTTATCGTGCTTTTTGGCGTGTTTAGGAAACGCATGATATAAAATCGCCTTTAATATTTGTGCCTGTTTTAGTTTAGGGTACTGTAGTACATGCATTAAGTGTTCTGTACATTAAAGGGTAGTTTGTTAACAGTACTACATACAAGGGAAGGTTTTAAAAGTTTGAATATACATGTTAAATGAATAGGTAAATATGGTGTCACTACTTAGCAGATTTTCACCTATCGCGGCCGCGTCTGGAACCTATCTACTGCGATAAACGAGGGTTCACTGTAATAGCAATCATGAATCCGGATGCAAAAATCTAATCAATTCTAAGTTAAGCCATTTCTGACATATACAATTTTCATCAAAATTCATTTGAAACTTCTTGGGTTAGGCTGGCAACAAACAGACATAGGTGAAATCCCAAATTACTTCAAACTTTGTGATTTGTTCCTACACAAATGCAAACCTTCCTTTAACCCGAGAACTGCGACAAGCCTCTTGAGCGGCTGTATGGGAGACTGCTATAAGCCTCTTCAGAGCGCAATTTTCTATCTCTTCTTGCAAATTCCCTTGTGAACTTATTCGACTTTTATTATTTTTCTTATGATAAATCAATATTTCTGGTAGAAATTTTAATGTTTATAACTTTATTTTACCTATATAATTATGTATAATGTAATATAAAACCTTTCCATATACGGACTTTAACTTTTTTGCAAGGGAAAAAGCCGAATTGTAATTATTTTCAGTTAAAACTGGTTTTATATTAACATAAACATAAACGATGAAAAAAAAAACATATAACAACATACATACACATACAACCTAACGATATCACATCGTAATATATTGTGTAGGAAGGGAAATAAAACCTGTGGCAACTCTCAAATCCTACGTCAGGATGGCAGTTGCCTAGTTTTAAAAAGTTCATGAGTTCACAAATGGGTGGACGCAGATGTCCATGAAATTTATATTTATTTTGCATTACTACTACTGATGTCTCTCATGAAATAAAATGTATTACAAGACTATTGGAAACAAGACCCTTTGATTCCTACTCCAATTTTTCCAAAATTCATGACCCGTGATAGATTCTTACTGTTGACTCGTTTCATGCACTTTGCTGACAACGGGAGACCAATCGCAAGTGATCGAATTTGGAGAAAATAAGATCATTCCTTAGTTTAGTTGTTGCAAACTTCAAAAGGGTCTTTCATCCTTTCCAGAAAATTGTGATTGATGAGTCCCTTATACTTTTCAAAGGGCGACTTGTCTTCAAACAGTATATCCCAAGCAAGCGTCATCAATTTGGGATCATCTTAAAAAGGAAAGTCTATGATCAGTGTATCCTCCCCACTGTCACTTATGGGGCCGAAACTTGGAATCTAACAAAAAAGCTTTCCCTTAAACTACGAACAATGCAGAGGGCACATGAGAGAATTATGCTAAATCTAACATGGAAGGATAGAAAAACAGCTAAATAGATACGTCAAAAAACTAAAGTAATGGATATCCTTGAAACCATTAGCAAGCTCAAATGGAACTGGGCAGGGCACATTGCCAGGATGACAGACAACCGATGGACATCACGAACAACCTTCTGGACACCCCGAGGATACACAAGAAACCGAGGAAGACAAAAAACCCGCTGGGGAGATGACTTAGACCAACATAAGCAACAGTGGCACAGAATAGCTTGCGATAGAAGTCTGTGGAGAAACCTGGGGAAGGCCTACATCCAACAAAGGACTTTTGAAGGCTGAAATGATGATGATGAATGATGATGATGAATGATGATGATGTTTGTTTCATGTGATTGTGAAACAGGAATAGTGCTTGATATTATAGTATATACTGGAACGGATATAGATATACCAAAAGAAGATCAGGGTAGTGGTTTGGGATTCTCAGGAGCAGTAGTCAAGAAAATGATGGCACCTTATATGGGTCATGAACATATATTGTATACTGACAATTGGTATAGTAGCCCTACATTGGCACAATTCCTTCATGACAACGCCACAGGGGCGTGTGGAACAGTGAGAGAAAGCAGGAAATATATGCCCAAATTTGATGTCCCATCCACCTTTTATGACGATCCTAGTGACAGTGACTCCCCTGATGAGGATGAAACTACAAACATAAGTCCATCCATCCATATACCAAAGGCACTTCCCCCAATTTTGGTGGGGTAGCCGACATCAACAAGAAACAAAACAAAAAAAAAGGGGACCTCTACTCTCTACGTTCCTCCAGCCTAACCAGGGACTCAGCCGAGTTCAGCTGGTACTGCTAGGGTGCCACAGCCCAACCTCCCACATTTCCACCACAGATGAAGCTTCATACTGCTGAGTCCCCTACTGCTGCTACCTCCGCGGTCATCTAAGGCATCGGAGGCAGCAGCAGGGCCTACCGGAACTGCGTCACAATCGCTCTCCATTCATTCCTATTTCTAGCACGCTCTCTTGCCTCTCTCACATCTATCCTCCTATCACCCAGAGCTTTCTTCACACCATCCATCCACCCAAACCTTGGCCTTCCTCTTGTACTTCTCCCATCAACTCTTGCATTCATCACCTTCTTTAGCAGACAGCCAGACAGCAGACAGCAAAAACTAAAAAATAAGAGAGAAAAACAAAAGTCAAAACCGTACAACAAGAGGCAACTAACAAGATATTGGCTGTCAAGTGGATAGATAGAAAGCCTGTGACCCTTTTATCAACCATACATAAAGGTGACATAGTGAACACAGGTCAGGTCCACTACAGGACTGAGAAGAAAATCTGTAAGCCAGATGTTGTTGTTGATTACAACGAAAATATGCGCCTTGTAGATAAGAGTGACTGCCAGCTAAGTCGGACAGAGTGTACGAGGAAATCATTCAAGTGGTACCACAAAATCTCTTATTGACATCATTATGCTTAACCCTTTTACCCCCAAAGGACGTACTGGTACGTTTCACAAAAGCCATCCCTTTACCCCCATGGACGTACCGGTACGTCCTTGCAAAAAATGCTATAAAAATTATTTTTTTCATATTTTTTATAATTTTTTGAAAAATTCAGGCATTTTCCAAGAGAATGAGACCAACCTGACCACTCTATGACAAATATTAATGCTGTTAGAGCAATTTAAAAAAAAATATACTGCAAAATGTGCTGGGAAAAAAATAACCTCCTGGGGGTTAAGGGTTGGAAATTTCCAAATAGCCTGGGGGTTAAAGGGTTAATGCATACAATATTTGGCTTGTAAAGACATCCGACCCAACTTGCAAGAAATTAAAATTTCGTGATTTTATTTACAACGTTTCATACCAACTTCTTGAAAATTATGGCACCGTGACAAGTAGCAGACTTGGACGTCGTGGACATCCTCCGGGACAAGTACCTAATATAGGGAGCAGCTTATATTAGCTATCATCATCTCCAGCACACAATATTTGATGAGGTCTAAAACAGGAACTCGGTTACAACTGCCTGTGCTGAATGTAATGTGCCTTTATGTCCAACTGACAGCTTTCGTCACCCAAATTAAATATTGAGAGAAAGAGAGAGAGGGAGAGGGAGAGAGAGAGAGAGAGAGAGGGAGAGAGAGAGAGAGAGAGAGAGAGATAGAGAGAGAGAGAGAGAGAGAATAATCTTTTTAAGAAATGTTTTATATAGCCAGTATTCATTATTTATATCCACAATAGGAATTTTCTATATCTTTTGTATATACCGTATATACTGTATATTTTAATATGCGGTGATGCTTTTGATATACTGTACGCATTACTATATACAAATCCTTAAAAATGTCATATAAAAACCTATTGTAATTAGTCTGAACACATAGGTCAGGTCATGAGTTTCTTAGTTACTGTTTATCTATACAAGATTCCAATAATAGTTATTATGTTTTTAATATGATATAATTATTACTCTCTTTATGTACTTTATCCCTTTTACCCCCAAAGGGCGTACTGGTACGTTTCACAAAACTCATCCCTTTACCCCCATGGACGTACCGGTACGTCCTTGCAAATAAATGCTATAAAATGTTTTTTCCTTTTTTTTTCATTTTTTTGAGAAAATTCAGGCATTTTCCAAGAGAATGAGACCAACCCGACCTCTCTATGACAAAAACTAAGGCTGTTAGAGCAATTTAAAAAAAAAATATACTGCAAAATGTGCTGGGGAAAAAATAACCCCTGGGGGTTAAGGGTTGGAAATTTCCAAAAAGCCTGGGGGTAAAAGGGTTAAATATTATGATATTTTAGGTTATAACTACTATATATATTTGTAAAGGACTATGATATTGCATTACTTTTAATCAATTTGTTCCTTCAAATATTCTAAGTTGGTTTATCAAAATTGTAAGTAAAAATATACATTCTCTCTAAATATGATATATTATTTTAAACAAATTTAAAATAATTGCAATGGTAACAATAGTCACTTTATGAATAGGGAGCCTTTGTAGGGTGACGGCCAGATCCCGTAGAAAACGGGAATATTCTGAACTGTGGCCGTCGTTCTAAAAACGATTTTGGCGGGAGAAACTAACTTAAAAAACCCACCTAGCCTATGCTAAAAGCCGTATCCTTACACAGGGGGGATTTGCCCCCCCCCCCCTTACACAACAGTTTCCTTACCTACGAGTACGACGGGAGAAGCTAACTTAAAAAACCCACCTAACCTATGCTAAAAGCCGTGTCCTTACCCAGGGGTGCTGCGCCCCTCCGGACCCCCCCTTACACAACATATTTAAGATCCGTAGACCCTTTCCAAACGTTTTTATTCTATACACGATAACAGTCGGAGCGATAATAAGCAAATTAGGACGCTTGGCCGTAGCGCTACAAACTACCCATGAATAGATAAAGGAAAAAAATGAAGCAAATAAAGTGTTTGTAAATAGTAAATGTTACTACATCAACTAAAATTATCATTATTATTTCAGGAATAGATACAATTTTATATCATAGGATTTGAAAATATAAAGTAATTTTTTTATCACTACTCTGCTTCCTCCGATACCTTAGATGACCGCGGAGGTAGCAGCAGTAGGGGATTCAGCATTATGAAGCTTCATCTGTGGTGGATAATGTGGGAGGGTGGGCTGTGGCACCCTAGCAGTACCAGCTGAACTCGGTTGAGTCCCTTGTTAGGCTGAAGGAACATAGAGAGTAGAGGTCCCCTTTTTGTTTTGTTTCATTGTTGGTGTCGGCTACCCCCCAAAATTGGGGGAAGTGCCTTTGGTATATGTATGTATGTATGTACTACTCTTTTCAATATATAGTAAAGGCTGTTTGTTAAAACCTTCATTGCATAGTACGGAATGTAGTAAATAAAAATCGCTAACCTCTACCGGGCGCAAACAGTCCCCTGATATCGTGGGTGATACCCAACATACTATCCAACCGCCCCACCCATGAAAGACAACCCAGACTCACCCATTGGCCATCACACGAGATTCCACGTCGCGCTTTAGAATTAACTTTGATGGTTTATAACAAAATAACAAACAAGATGTAGGATAAAATATTTGGATGATATATGCACGAAGTTATTACAAAAACATTGTTGTAGTTATGGGTTAAATTCTGAAACATTGTATTTTTGTCAGGATAGCCGCACCACGGGACTGTAGTAAAATGACATTGCCGCATTTCTCGGGTTAAGTCAAAGCAAATGTTATGGGGGTGGCCTACTCGCCACCCGCCAACTACTACGGTACTACCTCGTTAAAAGTTTAACCGGCCATTTCCAGCCTTGCCGAAGTCGAACGTTTGTATTGTATGTAGGAATAAAAAAGGGTTTATGAAGCACAAAATATTCAAAGCTTTTTGAAAACTAACAAAAGATTAGAAAACAGAAAAGGGAACACAGTGTTTGCTTACGGCTTGTTTAAGTCATATCCACACTACTTACCACGGCATATTCATCTGAATATGATTTTTGTTGTCCATTGGAAGATAATTCTCCATGAGAAGACTTCCCATGAACTGGAGCTTCTTTTCCAAGATGAAATCCCTAACTTCTGTCGTTCGATATAGAGTCCTCACTTTCTTGCAGACACTCACTGCTGGCCGGGACGGTCATAAATCAAATGAGGCATCATTCACAAGGTCTGCAAAAAGAAAAGAATTAATGATGTATCTTTTAGCGCCAAAACTATTCTGCGGATATCAAAGCTGCTTATAATGGCCGTGACTCAACGATAATCAACTTACTCTCAAACCAGAATACTTCCTAATTCTGATCTTTCTCAATATGAAGAAAATCCTATCTTCAATATAAATGCATCTATAAGGTAGCAAGCTTTGTCTTTTACTTAATTCTCAGCCTAATTGCAGACTTAAGCTATTCTACAATGAATAATAAAGTGTCTTCAAAATATGAACGTCTCGTCTAAATCATGCACGTCCTACTCTCCAATTCCCATGAAACTTAAAGACTCATTTTCAGAGTACTGTTTTGTCTCTAACAGGCAAAACATCATAGGTAAATTCAGGCACAAAACCATAATAAAAAAGGTTTTTGGATTTAAAATGATATTTTGATTATAAAATAAATTTTTGAATATACTTACCCGGTGAATATATAATAGCTGACGTCTCCGGCGGCTCGACAGAAAAACACAAAAACTCGCGAGCGATCGCTATGAAGGTTGCGGGTGAGCCCACCAGCGCCAACTATCGGCCAGATACCGCATATACATGTAAACAGCTCCAGTTCTTCTCATCCCGCTGGGTCTCTATCGGGGAGGAAGGGGGGGCCTTTAATTTATATATTCACCGGGTAAGTATATTAAAAAATTTATTTTATAATCAAAATATCATTTTTAAATATTTAACTTAGCCGGTGAATATATAATAGCTGATTCACACCCATGGTGGTGGGTAGAGACCAGAATTAATAAAGTTTACAGTGTATATGCTTAGAGTTTTTGACAGTTATATCATAACAAAACCCAAATATATATAGGTACCTGGTAAGGAAGTTGACTTAGACGATTACTCTGCCTTGTTAGTCTGTCTTCCTCACGAAGCCCAGCCATCCTCTTAGGATGCTGAAAGGCTCCCAGGAGCTGAAGTATCAAGGGCTGCAACCCATACAACAGGACCTCATCAAACCCCTAATCTGGGCGCTCTCAAGAAATGACATTTGACCACCCGCCAAATCAACCAGGATGCGAAAGGCTTCTTAGCCTTCCGTACAACCCAAAAACAAGATTAAAAACATTTCAAGAGACAGATTAAAAGGATATTGGAATTAAGGGAATGTAGTGGTAGAACACTCACCCACTACTGCACTCGCTGCAACGAATGGACCCAGTGTGTAGCAGTCCTCGTAAAGAGTCTGGACATCTTTTAAGTAAAATGACGCGAATACCGACTTGCTTCTCCAAAAGGTCGCGTCCATAATACTTTGCAGAGATCTATTTTGCTTAAAGGCCACGGAAGTTGCTATAGCTCTTACTTCGTGCGTCTTAACCTTAAGCAAGCATCGGTCTTTTTCATTCAAGTGAGAATGAGCCTCTCGGATTAAAAATCTGATAAAATATGACAAAGCATTCTTTGACATAGGCAATGATGGTTTCTTAACTGAGCACCATAATGCCTCAGATCCACCTCGTAAGGACTTAGTACGAGCTAAGTAGAACTTAAGAGCTCTAACTGGACACAGCACTCTTTCAAGTTCGTTGCCTACGATCTCTGACAGGCAAGGTATATCAAAAGACTTAGGCCAAGGACGAGAAGGCAGTTCATTTTTGGCCAGGAAACCAAGTTGAAGTGAACATGTGGCTTTTTCTGTAGAAAAGCCGATGTTCTTACTGAAGGCATGAATTTCACTGACCCTTTTAGCCGAAGCCAAGCACACTAGGAAAAGCGTCTTGAGGGTGAGATCCTTCAGGGAGGCTGAATGTAATGGCTCAAACCTGTCTGACATGAGGAACCTTAGGACCACGTCTAAGTTCCATCCAGGAGTTGCCAAACGACGTTCCTTAGAGGTCTCGAAAGACTTAAGGAGATCTTGGAGATCTTTATTGTTGGAAAGATCTAAGCCTCTATGTCGAAAGACCGAAGCCAACATGCTCCTGTAGCCCTTAATAGTGGGAGCTGAGAGGGAGCGAACATTTCTCAGATGTAAAAGAAAATCTGCGATCTGGGCTACAGAGGTACTGGAAGAGGACACAGATGCTGACTTGCACCAGTCTCGAAAGACTTCCCACTTTGACTGGTATACTCTGATGGTAGAAGCTCTCCTAGCTCTCGCAATCGCACTGGCTGCCTCCTTCGAAAAGCCTCGAGCTCTTGAGAGTCTTTCGATAGTCTGAAGGCAGTCAGACGAAGCGCGGGGAGGCTTTGATGAACATTCTTTACGTGGGGCTGACGTAAGAGATCTACCCTTAGAGGAAGACTTCTTGGAATGTCTACCAGCCATTGAAGTACCTCGGTGAACCACTCTCTCGCGGGCCAGAGGGGAGCAACCAACGTCAACCTTGTCCCTTCGTGAGAGGCGAACTTCTGCAGTACCTTGTTGACTATCTTGGATGGTGGGAATGCATATAAGTCCAGATGAGACCAATCCAGTAGAAACGCGTCTATGTGGATCGCCTCTGGATCTGGGACTGGTGAGCAATAAATCGGTAACCTTTTGGTCAACGAGGTGGCAAAGAGGTCTATGGTGGGTTGACCCCAAGTCGCCCAAAGACTCTTGCACACGTCCTTGTGGAGGGTCCATTCCATGGGTATCACCTGACCCCTCCGACTGAGACAGTCTGCCAAGACGTTCAAGTCCCCCTGGATGAATCTCGTCAACAGGGAGATGCCTCGATTTCTTGACCATATGAGAAGGTCCCTTGCGATTTCGTACAGCGTGTGGGAGTGTGTGCCTCCTTGCTTGGAGATGTACGCCAAAGCTGTGGTGTTGTCTGAGTTGACCTCTACCACTTTGTTTCGAAGAATGCTTTCGAATTTCATCAAGGCCAAGTGGACTGCTAATAGCTCCTTGCCGTTGATGTGCATGCTCTTCTGACTTGAGGTCCACAGACCCGAGCATTCCCGACCGTCCAGGGTCGCACCCCAACCCAAATCCGACGCGTCTGAGAACAACACGTGGTTTGGGTTCTTGACTGCTAAGGATAGTCCCTCTCTCAGACTGATATTGCTGTCCCACCATTTCAGGCATGCCTTTACTGGTTCGGAGACTGGGATTGATACCGTCTCTAAAGTCTTGCCCTTGTTCCAGTGAGAGGCTAGATGGACCTGGAGAGGCTGAAGGTGTAGTCTCCCTAGCGAGACAAACTGCTCCAGGGATGAGAGAGTCCCTACGAGACTCATCCAACTCCTGACTGAACAACGTTCTCTTTTCAGCATAAGTTGGACTTTGAGCAGGGCTTGTTCTATTCGGGTGGCAGACGGAAAAGCCCGAAAAACTGGACTGCGAATCTCCATCCCCAAATATAGAATAGTCTGGGATGGGATCAGTTGGGACTTTTCTAAGTTGACCAAAAGTCCCAACTCCTTGGCCAGACCCAACGTCCAATGTAGATCCTGCAGACAGCGATGACTGGACGATGCTCTGAGAAGCCAGTCGTCCAAGTACAGGGAGGCTCGGATTCCCGATAGATGGAGGAATTTTGCCACATTCCTCATGAGCCTCGTAAACACGAGAGGAGCAGGACTGAGGCCAAAGCACAGGGCTCGAAACTGGTACACCACATTCCTGTAAACAAACCTCAGAAACGGTTGGGAATCCGGGTGTATAGGAATGTGGAAGTACGCGTCTCGTAGGTCGAGAGAGACCATCCAGTCTCCCTCTCTGACCGTTGCTAAGACGGACTTCGTGGTCTCCATCGTGAATTTTGTTTTTGTAACAAAAACGTTGAGCGCACTGACATCTAGCACCGGCCTCCAACCTCCTGTATGCTTTGGGACTAGGAAGAGACGGTTGTAAAACCCCGGTGATTGACGGTCCGAGACTTTGACCACCGCTCCCTTCTCTAGCAACAGAGACACTTCTTGATTTAGGGCTTGTCTCTTTGACTCCTCTCGGTACCTGGGAGAGAGGTCTATGGGAGTTGTTACTAGAGGAGGTTTGCGTACAAACGGTATTTTGTACCCCTCTCTGAGCAACAGAACAGACTCTTGGTCTGCACCCCTCTTCTCCCAGGCCTGCCAGAAGCTCTTCAATCTGGCACCTACCGCTGTCTGAGGCTGTGGGCAGTCAGACTCTGCCACGGGAGGACTTGGCTCCTCTCTTCTTACCTCTCTTTCCCTCGGCACGAGAGCCTCCCCTGCTGGGAGCTCTGCCACGAAAGGGCGGGATAAATCTAGATGCAGGAGTCTCGATCCTGGGTCTCACAGCAAAGGATGAAGAAGGAGCCCCTTTGCGAGCAGAGGACGCCATCAGGTCATGGGTGTCCTTCTGCACAAGCGAAGCAGCTATATCCTTAACCAGCTGTTGTGGAAACAAGGCCGCTGATAAGGGAGCAAAGAGCAATTCCGATCTCTGACAGGGAGTAACTCATGCCGAAAGGAAAGAGCAAAGGGTTTCTCTCTTCTTTAAGACTCCCGACGTAAAGGTAGAGGCGAGCTCATTGGAGCCATCGCGGATGGCTTTATCCATACAGGACATGATAAGTAAGGAAACATCTTGGTCGGCAGACGAGATCTTCCTACTTAAAGCTCCTAATGACCAGTCAAGAAAGTTAAACACTTCAAAGGCCCTGTATACGCCTTTAAGCAGATGGTCAAGGTACGAGGAGGACCAACAAATCTTCGAGCGTCTCATGGCCAGGCGACGGGGAGAGTCTACGAGGCTTGAGAAGTCACCCTGGGCAGAGGCAGGGACTCCCAAGCCGAGAACTTCTCCCGTGTCATACCAGACGCTCGATCTAGAAGCAAGCTTAGAAGGAGGGAAGGCAAAGGCCGTCTTCCCCAAACTCCTCCTGGTATCCAACCAGTCGCCTAGAAGACGTAAAGCCCTCTTGGATGAGCGAGAAAGCACTAGCTTAGTAAAGGCTGGCTTGGTAGCAGGTAAGCCTAGAGCAAACTCAGACGGAGGCGAACGAGGAGCAATAGCAACAAAGTGATCTGGAAAAAGATCCTTGAAAATCATCATGATGATCTTAAAATCCATCGAAGGAGGAACAGCCTTAGGTTCATCTACATCTGAAGGATTATCATCAGGATGAGGATCAGCAACGTCCTCATCTGAAGGAGCTTCGTCCGATAACTGCTGAGTCTCAAGCAAGGGAGAGACCTGCCTTGGTGGCAATGCTTGACAAGCAGAGTCCACACGCACCGGATCATCAGTAGCAGTCCAGGACGCTACGTCATGTAACTGCTTAACAGACTGACTAGCAACAACAACAGGAGCGGGAGGACGCTCGACGTCAACTCGAGACTGCTTTGACTGCCTAGACTGAGCAGTCAAAACAACTCTTGACTGCGGTGCTTGACGCTCAACGTCAAAACAAGTCAACTTCGCTGGTTGGCGAACGTCCTGAACGTCAACAAGAGCATGCGGCAGCGGCTGAACGTCCACATGCGGCTGAAAGTCAACACGGGACTGCATCGAGTGAGGCTCTACAAAACGTGACTGACGTGACTTTGTAACGCCAACGTCAACAGGACGAGCAAAGGCTCGTTTGGGCGACTGACGGCCAGGATCTCGATCAGCTAAGCGGCGAGGATCATCGTGAACCTGCTCAACAGAATAGTCCTCCATAAGAGAGGCAAGCTTATTCTGCATGTCTTGCAGTACAAACCATTTAGGATCAACGGGAATGGGTGCGGTAAGAGACGAGGGTAACGTCTGTGACTGCAAAACCTTGCCTACACTAAGACTCTCGGAGCCTGTGTTACGCTTCTGTTTAGGCGGCGAGCAGTCTTCCGATGACTGCACAGGGTCAGAGCTGTCCCAATGGCTACAACCAGGACGCTGGACCTGTCCTGAAGGGACTGACTTTCGCTTTAAGGGTCTCGAAACCTTGCTCCCCGGTTTCTTACGCGATAAGCCTTCGGATGACGAGGAGAAAACCGTCTCGCTCGTCTTATGGTAAGGGCGGTCTTGATGAGACACGCCTGAAACCATAGAGGGAACGTCTGTTCGTTGGTTAAAGCCTCTCGAACCCATAAGTCCTACAACATTACTTCTCCCTGGGGCATGGGAGCTTGCAAGAGGTCTCAGACTAGGCGAACGACAGGCACGAACAGACGAACCCTCTGTCGCAACACTGATAACACTTTGCGCACTAATCACTTTCTCCCCACGATTTTCTAATGTGGCACTCTGACACTTTAACTCTTTTACGTCCGCCATGAGTTGATTACGGTCCGTAGCTAACGACTCAACTCTCTCGCCCAAAGCTTGAATGGCACGTAACATATCCCGCATTGATGGTTCCTGAGTGGTAGTAGAGGGTTCAGGCACAACTACTACTGGGGAAGGATTAGGTTCAGGGGCATGGGAGGAGGAAAATTCTAACGATCTAGAGGAACTTCTCCTCACCCTATCTCTCTCTAGCTTACGAGAATACTTGTCAAACTCAAGCCAATCGAATTCCGAAAGGCCCACGCACTCATCACACCGATCTCCTAATTGACAGGTTTTACCCCGACAATTAGAACACACAGTATGTGGGTCGAGAGAGGCCTTTGGAAGACGCTTATTACAATCCCTAGCATTACATTTACGAAATCTAGGAATTGGAGAAGGGTCAGCCATTTTGAAAAGTCAAAGAAAGTCCAAAAAACAATCCAAAGTCATCAACAATTAAATCTATCCAAAAAAAGAGTTTAAGTTGAAGATAAAACACCTGCACTGCGAAAGCTCAAACCAAAAAGAAGTACTTCACCAAGACTGTTGAAAAACTCCAGGTTAACAGCGAGTAATGGAATCAACTTGTCGATCAGACCGACAGAGAAGAACTGGAGCTGTTTACATGTATATGCGGTATCTGGCCGATAGTTGGTGCTGGTGGGCACACCCGCAACCTTCATAGCGATCGCTCGCGAGTTTTTGTGTTTTTCTGTCGAGCCGCCGGAGACGTCAGCTATTATATATTCACCGGCTAAGTTAAATATTTAAAAAATAAAAATAACAATAATAATAATAATAATAATAATAATAATAATAATCGTGTTATTGCTGATCAAACGTTCCTGATCGCTGTATGTCAATCCCATGGTAAACGACGATCACAGAGAAAAAGCGTAAGGAATCCTGTCTTGAAGGGAGAAAACGCAGACAGAACGTTCTTATGAAGACAGGATACACAAGAAAAACCACAAGGAAACCACGGCGCTTGTGAGGGGAAAATCTTGTACTCCGTACAGTACAAGCGATAAAAACAATCATAGGTTTTTATTTCAACGATATCATAGACTGGAGAAGCTAGAAAGAAGCAGTAATCAAAATGTACAAAGATTTTCTTGGTAATCCCGGTGATTCTCTCGACGTTCTTCTAAACGTTGGCGTCACCGAAGTGTCCTGGGAATCTCCTGGGGTAGGTAAGGGACGAGGAGGTCATAAATATAAAAATTTAGAATGTCCCCGGAAGCTGTTTGTATGTCAAATTGTTTGCAAATAAAATTTTGATAAATTTTGGCCTAGGGTCGGCCTAACCTGACTCCAATCCCTAAGATTTCCAACTACAAAAGTCAACAATTAGTCTGTTTCGTATGAAATAAACACCAGGCTATTCCAAATGTCATTTTGCTGATTATGTTAAATGACATATTGTTTTATTACAGTATTCTTTTATCTTATTATCTTATCCTGCCCATGGGATCACTCAACTGAGATGACGCAGTCTGTTAACATCAATGTGCTTTTACCGCTCACTGATTGAACACTTCTCCTGAAGGAAAAGCACGAGGACAGCTCTCAGCATCCTACAGAACGGTGCCTGTGATCAGTTTTATACGAGTGCAAGCAGTGATAGCAATTGTGAGAACACCAGTACCATATATCAAAACGTATTCTCTTGGAAGAAAACTTTCCCAATAAGAAACCTCTTCGTGCATACAAGGTGGGAATGTCTTCCCAAGTGGTAATGTTCTTGATACTCCTTGCGATTCTGTCAATGTGTTTCAAAACGGAGTCCCCGAAATGTCCCGAGAATATAGTGGGCTAGAAGAAGAATGAGGGTTGCTTCTTTCTTAATATCCCTCTTACAGCAGCTAAAATCAAAATAGAAGCCCAGTGGCTTGTAGGGTGAGCAGTAACTACCGCCATCTCATTGAAATTTTAATACAGTAGCTGTATCCAGCTCCGCTAATAACGGAGGTTTGTAACAAAATAAATCTGCATTTTGGTGTTCTTTAAGGTCCTACGTCATATAAAATCATATACAGTAATCAAGGGTTGTAAGGATATCGCTCCCTCCGACATCCAGCATTCTCACCGAATTCTCCATTTCATTTAAATTCTCCTTTCGCCCCACTGTGGCTAACTGTATATATTTGTTCCGCTCAATTAGAGCTACAATTTCATGCATTTATCATTTCGCTACATATTTCAATTGACTTGTATTTCAAGTACAGTATTTGTACGTGTGAAAAAACACACATTTTGTGGCGGTTGGTTCAAGCCAGACTGGCGCCAGCGCGCATGCTACATTGCCGTCCGCACCTTGTATTATATTCTCGCACCTGTTTGAATAAACCGTCAGTTGTTGTTGGTGATAGCTCGTCTCACTGTCCTTACAACTGGTGACACCGGAGTTGAAGTAGCATCAGCAGTTTTGGCTTTGCCATTAACGGACTTATTACGGCCGTGCTACCTTCTTTCACTCCGTTACCTTAGGCGTGAGCTTCGGCCTTTGGTGTTCCCACACCTCGGTGCGTTTGTAAGGCAGTAGGATGAGCTTAACCGACATCTCAACTTCCCATCACACCCAGCAGCCTCGCCTCCACGCCCTAAGTCAAACTGCCGCCGTTTTCTCAACACAACACCGCTTCCTGGTTCCTGAGAGCAGACGTACTCTTCCGAGTCGCAAGGCTCAGCGACTCCTGCGCCAAGGCCGACATCGTGTCTCACCTCCATCCCAGAGGAGGTATTCGACAACATTTCCCCATGGCTCGACGCCCACGCTGGCCAAGTTTCCTACGACGACCTGAGAACGAAACTCATCGGTATCTACTCACTCTCCGTTTCAGCAAGGGCACAGAAAGTCCTGGATCTCGCCGGCAAACCCA
Source organism: Palaemon carinicauda (assembly GCF_036898095.1). Lineage (NCBI taxonomy): Eukaryota > Metazoa > Arthropoda > Malacostraca > Decapoda > Palaemonidae > Palaemon > Palaemon carinicauda. The sequence goes on from NW_027171652.1 coordinate 130,930, forward strand.
TGGGTGACACCTCTCCTGTCGAGGCGTGGGACGAGTTGACCGGCCTGCTAATACTTCCCGAGACCGACAGCAACGGCCGACGGCGCGAGATTAGCCTATCTCGCGAGACTTTCCTTCGACGCCTGCCGCAGGACGTAAGGGCCCAATTGACGGACGCCGACACACTTCCGATGAACGAACTCCTGTCGAAGGCTCAGAAGCTCCACGAGGCCTCCAAAGCATCCCGCCTCGGGGCATCATCAGTATCATCTTCGTTCTCCTCCTTCAGCTGCTCTTCCATAGACTCTTCAGCAAAGACTCCCGACGACGAGGACGAGATCAACGCTCTGGCGAGGAGGAAACCACCACAACCGAGCCCTAGGCCTAATCCAGCGTGGTGTTTCTACCATAAGCAGTTCGGCAGCGATGCCAAGAAATGTGGGGCACCATGCAATTTCCCTAGAAGATGACGCCAGAAGAAACCACCTACCACCATCGCAGCTGCAGGAAACCAAAGCAAGAATGGTTTCTATATCCTCGACAACGTCTCCAACCATAGACTCATGGTCGACACCGGCGCTATGCAGTCAACGTTCCCGCCGTCACAAGCCGACCTAGACCGTGGTCCCAGCAAAGACGCCCCCTCGCTCGTCGCCGCCAACGGGTCTCCCATGCGGTGTTATGGGACTAGGGTCCTCAGGATATCTGTCATGGGACGTTCGTATTCCTGGGCCTTCGCCATCGCTGACGTCAGTCAGATTTCCTCGCTCCCCACGGACTACTCGTCGACGTTGCTGGGAAACGCCTCATCGACACAGGAGCCTACCGGTCCCGCGCCCTAAGAGCCACCCCTGCCACAATGTCCATATCTGCTGTTAAGACGCAGCCCTACGCCGACCTTCTGCAAGAATTTCCTGACGTTTTCAAGCCCGAGCTCTGCCAATCGCCGGGATCCCCCTCCAAGCACGGGATCTACCACCACATCACGACGACGGGACCTCCTACAAACGCCCAATTCCACCGCCTCCCGCCCCAGAAGCTGAGGGACGCCAAACGCGCCTTTGAAGACATGGAACGCATGGGTATCTGTAAGAAAGCATCGAGCCCTTGGGCATCTCCCCTACATATGGTAAAGAAGCCTGAAGGAACCTGGAGACCTTGCGGCGACTACAGGCGCCTCAACCTCATCACAACACCCGACCACTACCCTCTGCTCAACATGCAAGACCTGACGAATGCGTTGCATGGCGCGAAATACTTCACCAAGATGGACCTTCTCAAGTCTTACTTCCAGGTCCCCGTATTTCCAGAGGACATTCCGAAAACTGCCATTGTGACACCATTCGGATCCTACACCTTCGCATACTCAACCTTCGGTCTACGCAATGCGGGGGCGACCTTCCAACACCTAATGGATAGCATCCTGGGTGACCTACCATTCTGCGTCTGCTATGTCGACGACATCCTGATATTCTCAAGGACCAAGGAGGAACACCAGAGGCAAGTCTGCGCCGTCCTCAAACACCTGCAGGAGAATGGCCTGGTTGTACGTTTCGACAAATGCACGTTCGGCGCCGAAGGAGTGGACTTTCTAGGTCATCGCTTGTCCTCGAGTGGGGTAAAACCCATGACAACCAAGGTGGACGTCATCAGAAAGTTCCCGATACCTACGACCACCCGCCAACTTCAGGAGTTCCTGGGGATGGTCAATTACTACAGGCGCTTCATCCCCAACATCGCACAGACCCTGACACCCCTCGACGAAGTCCTGAAGGGAAAGGCGAAGAAACTTGAGTGGGGTTCCCCACAACAACACGCATTCACCCGGACAAAGGACGCCCTCGCAAACGCCACCACCCTGGCTTGCTTCGACGACAACGCCCCTCTGCGACTGACGACCGACGCCAGCAACGTCGCCTGTGGGGCTGTGCTGGAACAGCTCGTCGATGGTTCTCCTCGACCATTGGCATTCTTCAGCAGAAAACTGAAACCCGCTGAAACAAGATACAGCACCTTCGACAGGGAGCTCCTCGCCGTCTACCTCGCCGTCCGCCACTTCAGGCACATCCTGGAGGGCACACCCTTCACCATCGCGACGGACCATCAACCCCTCGTACACACCTTCACAAAATCGACAATAACGTCATCTAGCAGCAATCGCCGAATTCGGGTGCACCATAAGCTACGTTCCCAGAAAGAAAAACCCAGACGGTGACGCCCTTTCAAGGATTGAAATCGACGCAATCCACCTGAGAATTGACTACGCCAACCTCTCATCCGAGCAGCGCATCAACCTAGAGGCACAGAATCACCTGACGGGGCCATCTGTGCTCAAGATAACAGCAATTCCCCTCGGGCCGGCAGGAGTAACTATCCTCTGCGACACCAGCACCGGCCGCCCACGTCCCTGGATTCTGGCTTCCTGCAGAAGAAAAATATTCGACTTCATCAATGGACTTTCACACCCCTCGGGACGCACCACTGCTCGCCTCCTGTCTGAAAAGTTCATCTGGCCAGGGATCAAAAAGGACGCCCGGGAATGGGCGAAGACATGCATCAATTGGCAGACGAGCAAGATCGGCCATCACACCAAATCGGGGATAGGTGATTTTCCCCAACCGTAAAGACATTTCGGTCACATCCACATCGACGTCGTGGGACCTTTGCCGCCTTCGGGATCTGCTCGCTACCTGCTGACAATCATCGATCGCTCCACGAGGTGGTTGGAAGCATTACCGATGACCGAAGCTACAACCCAAGCATGCGGTGAAGCCCTTTTGTCGAGCTGGGTGAGCAGATTTGGCATGCCTGACGACATCACGACGGACAGAGGCGCCGCTTTCCTGTCAGGGATATGGCTCGCTCTGGCAAACCTGATGGGAACGACACTCCACAGCACCACAGCATACAACCCCGCTGCAAACGGCATGGTCGAACAAACTCATCGCACCCTCGAGGCGTCCCTGATGGCGAGCTACACCGACGGAGACTGGAAATCACGATTTCCTTGGGTACTTCTCGGCCTTCGCACCGCCCCTCGCCCAGATGGCGAGCCATCGCCCGCTGAAAAGGTTTACGGAGAGGCACTCGCAGTTCCCGGGGAATTCTTTCCCACATCAACCGACGACACGCAGCTGGATCATCTTAGGGACATCGCCAGGAAGTTCAGGCCATGTCTTAAAACTTACCAGGACAGAATTAAGCATTTCAAGCCGAGGAACCTGGACGACTGTGGCTGTGTTTTCGTCCGTGTCGACGCCCATCGACAGCCGCTAACGAGACCCTATCGAGGCCCCTACCAAGTAATAAAGAAAATGACGAAAGCCTTCCTTCTCGACGTGCATGGCCAAGAGGACTGGGTCTCAATAGACCGCGTGAAACCGACGTTTCTCGAAGGAAGCGACACTACCTCCGCGGGACCTGGCAGATCCAGAATGCCACCTCAAAACAAGGCACCCAATGAGAAGAAAAGCAACAAACGACGACGAGAGGTAGCGATCCATACGCCGACCACCGATGCGCCCTTCGTTCAAGAACAAGAGGAACCCTCCGGCGCCCGAAACGATACGAGGACTAACCTCATCAGCCTTCTACGCCGTCTAATGTCTTGGGGGGGAGTACTTGTAAGGACATCGCTCCCTCCGTTATCCAGCATTCTCATTGAATTCTCCATTTCATTTAAATTCTCCTTTCGCCCCACTGTGGCTAACTGTATATATTTGTTCCGCTCCCACAGAACTACAATTTCGTGTATTCATCATTTCACTACATACAGTATTTCAAGTATTTGTACGTGTGAAAAAACACACATTTTGTGGCGGTTGGTTCAAGCCAGATTGGCGCCAGCGCGCATGCTACATTGCCGTCCGCACCTTGTATTATATTCTCGCACCTGTTTGAATAAACCGTCAGTTGTTGTTGGTGATAGCTCGTCTCACTGCCCTTACAGGGTCTATTTTGCACCAAGAAATACTCTATTATTTATTATTGATGCCACTTTGCCTATATATCTCCTTCATGCACTTTACACCCAAAAGAAACAGACTTGAGATGTTCTTTCATTTTGTAAGTAATTTACTTACCATGATGTGTAAAAGTAATTTTCATTTATTTGTTACCATGGCTACTGTGTAACAATATACGAGTCAAAACAAACTTACAGTAGTTTATTGACAACCCGCCCGTCAGGTAACCCATCGTAAATGTTCAAAATGTTTGTTTTTCTCATTGATACCTCAGATCAAATATACTATTATGACCAAGCTGACACAAGCAGTGCTCAAAAACAGTATACTGTCCATACAAACGAAGTAAAGTAAGTTTATAAGAAGCAATACTGTACAGTATTTACCAAAACCTATTCTTAACTTTGATAGTGATGAAAGGATAAGATTTATGCCTTATAAAAAGCATTACTGTATGAGAAAACAGTAGCAATAGAGCACATTTTGCTATGAAGAAAAAGGCTAGGGTTGTTAAGAATTTCTTTCAATTCTTCAATTTGAAATATGTACTGCAGCCATCTAATAAAACTTTACACTGGGTATCATAAAACCATGCAATATTATTGATGAGGTTTCAATTTCATACCATAGGCTTGTAGTTGAATGATACTGCCACAGCACATTAAACCTGTAAAAATCTTCAGGTGCGAATGCCAGTAGCCAGACACTTACCTTACCTGGCTAATATTCACAATACTGCAAAAGGTCTGGCTACTATTCCCCACATCTACCTTTAGATATAACCTTCATCCTCGATCAAACACATCTTCAATTCTATACTTTTATAAGTTACTAAAACAATATTTACCTGTGCACAACTGAAATCTCATGGTAAACTTCTAACCCAACCTAGGGGAGCAACACCACTTGCCTAACCTGACTAGGATGGGTGCCCCATTCTTACACATTGTACATTAAACTCTGCACAGTGAAGTTAGACCAATGTTCTTAGTTCTATGATAATCTTTGATAGCGTCTCCTTTCATATATAGATTGGCTGGTGACAATTACAGCATAGTTTATTGCTACGTAAACAGATAAAAGGTGGTAACAACTCCCTAAGTAACTCTTTCTTACCTACGCTACACATAATAAGCATAAACGGTCAGTTATATTGACAAAATTTAAAATAGGTAACAAAATATTCAAACATAGCCCACCAGGTACATTAGTAACCGTGACTAATACGCTTATGTGCGATGTGAAATTCGGGATATAGGACCTGGCATTGGGGCCAAGGGAAGTTATTTGGTGGTAACATCTCATATAAGTTTACCCAAGCACCTTTTTTAGATAGTTTGTGGTGTATGTATGATGGCCACAAGCCACTCAACTCCCTTATTTTCAACCCTATCACAAACTCGTATCGAATAAAAGCTGTTCAGAATGTTTTAAATACCGCAAGTAAATACTTACCAGATAGATAGAATGAGCTCTGTACCCACACGCACTTTATCCCTCCTGTAGTTCCTAGAACACTTTGATCAATTCAGCAGGGTGGCGTAACTTAAAACGACCCAACCAGATCCCACTTGACGGGAAATTGCCAAAGGGTTTTTTCCTACAGGTAGTAGGTTGGCCACCCGTTAAGATACTACCGCTAGAGAGATATGGGGTCCTTTGACTGGCCAGACAGTACTACATTGTATCCTTCTCTCTGGTTACGGTTCATTTCCCCTTTTGTCTACACACACACACACCGAATACAGTAGTCTGGCCTATTCTTTAGACATTCTCCTCTGTCCTCATACACCTGACAACACTGAGATTACCAAACAATTTTTCTTCTCTCAAGGGGTTAACTACTGCACTGTAATTGGTCAGTGGCTACTTTCCTCTTGGTAAGAGTAGAAGGGACTCTTTAGCTATGGTAAGCAGCTCTTCTAGGAGAAAGACACTCCGAAATCAAACCAATGTTCTCTAGTCTTGGGTAGTGACATAACCTCTGTACCATGGTCTTCCACTGCCTTGGCTTAGAGTTCTCTTGCTTGAGGGTACACTCGGGCACACTATTCTCTCTTGTTTCTCCTCCTCCTTGTTTTGTTAAAGTTTTTATAGTTTATATAGGAAATATTTATTTCAAGATTGTTGCTGTTCTTAAAACAATTAATTTTTTCCTTGTTCCCTTTCCTCACTGGGCTGTTTTCCCTGTTGGAGCCCCTGGGCTTATAGCATCCTGCTTTTCCAACTAAGGTTATAGCTTAGCAAATAATAATAATAATAATAATAATAATAATTAGACTTCCAGTATTTCAAAAATTTGAACAGGGTACTGAGAGCATCAAGCATGAGTAGGAGATGTCCATTATTAGCCCTCAAGACGCAAGGATGGCAACGCATCACTCCAAGAGCGACGAAGTTCGGCCTGATACTTGTGAATGATTTTCTAAACCAATCAATCTAAAACTATCGAGTGTTACGGACTTTACCGGGCAAAAGGAATTTGCATAAGACAAGGCTTGTAGGTTAGGTTAGGTTGGGAAGTTTAAATCAGGTGGTGTTCTTGTGTAGAGTTTTTACACAACAAGGAGCAGTTTTTATAGCATAGCGGTCATGCCTTAACCCTTTTACCACCAGGCTATTTGGAAATTTCCAACCCTTAACCCCCAAGGGGTTATATTTTTCCCAGCACATTTTGCAGTTTATTTTTTTTTAAATTGCTCTAACAGGCTTGATTTTTGTCATAGAGAGGTCAGGTTGGTCTCATTCTCTTGGAAAATGCCTGAATTTTTTCAAAAAATTATCAAAAATATGAAATAAAAATTTTTTATAGCATTTTTTTGCGAGGACGTACCGGTACGTCCATGGGGGTAAAGGGATGGCTTTTGTGAAACGTACCAGTACGTCCTTTGGGGGTAAAAGGGTTAAGAGGGGTTTACAGAGTCGAACGGTTTGTCGAACCCCATTGTTGCACCTGCCTGATAAAAACGGTTCCAAGAGGTGGTCAAAGCCATAAATGCATAAGGTTTGTGGACAATAAAACCCTGCCCACAAAAATACGGGAAGAACAGGCTTTCTTTGAACACCCAAATACGCCATTCACACGTACGAACATCACTCCAAACAAATGTCGATGAACGACTGGAAAACGTGAAGAAAATTCTCCCATTTTCTATGCACGAGGGAGGAAATGGCCGCTGATATACAAAGGCTCCTAAATCTTTACCCATGGACTGTTTAAGGTACTTCAAGGTATCAGGAGTTGGAATACATTAAACTAGAGGAGTTTAGGTTAACAGGGGTGTTAGGTTAGGTAGGCAACCCTCCGTAATAAATTCCTTTAAGAGGTCCATGGTTCAGCCTACTAGCAGCTATTGATGATGCACATTCAATATCACTTATTGCATAGGATCTATGGGCTATCTCAGTTGAGGAATGACGTAAAATGTCTATAATAAATGTCTAAATGTCTAAAAATCTTACGTAATGATGTAAATGTTATTTATCTCCCAAAGGCTTCCACACTCCCAGTCTAGCCTCAGAAATGAAGCGATTATTGGGTCTAATGGCTTCATTGGTTATAACATCCCTTACAATTCCTATTTTCAATATATCCTACGTTATTAGGCATGTAATTTTATCAATAAAAACGATAGGTTAACCATAAAATAACGCTAAATAACGCTTACCGAGTTACCGTAAGTTTTTTCACTTTTCATATTCAAAACCTGAGTCACGTGACTTTGTTTACATTATTAAAGAAGCTTTGCACTTGTGCGGTTCTTCTTCTTCTTGAGTGGCCGCAAACTTATTTTGCGGAGTGAGCAGTTATTCTTTACTTTTAATATATTTCTTCCTTAGATAAGATATTTCACATTATTTTCTTATTTTCCTCTTCATTTGGCTGTTAAAATTCTTCTATCTTTCTTTATAAATGACAAAGTTAAGGTTTATGAATGGTAATGTTAGAAGAGATACGTGAGCTGAACACTTTTAGGAAGAAGTCATAGTAATAAAGACAAAGTTGCTTATGATAAACCTAAGAAAAAATTATAGAAATAGGAAAGAAAATTATATGCTTTGTGGGTTGTGCAGTGAAGCATGTGATACGACAGAGCATTTATTTATCTGTAAAGAACTAAGAAAATTTAGATGCAATAGCACAGAATTAAGAACATTTAGAAGCATTAGCATAGAATTAAAGAATTTGGCATTAAAAACAGATATATTGCCCAATATCTTATTATCATTACCATTATTACTTGCTAAGCTACAACCCTAGTTGGGAAATCAGAATGCTATAAGCCCCAGGGCTCCAACAGGGAAAATACCCCAGTGAGGAGAGGAAATAAGGAAACTATAAGAAAGGTAATTGAAAATTAAAATGAAATAGTTTAAGAACAGTAACAGCATGAGAATGAATATTTCATATATAAACCAGAAAAAAACTAAAACTTTAAAAAAAAAACTAGAGGAAGAGAAATAAGATAAAATAGTGTGACTGAGTGTACCCTCAAGCAAGAGAACTCTACTCCAAAAGTAAGACAGTGAAAGACCATGGTACAGAGGCTAAGGTACTGTCCAATTCAAAGAACAATGGTTTGATTTTATGGAATGTCCTTCTCCTAGAAGAGCTGCTATGGAAGTACACAAGTTTTACTCTCTTTGTAAGAGGTGACTAATGACAGTGAACTTTCTGCAGAGTAAAGCTCTTTGCACCTACCCATCTAATACTCTGGTCAAATTCATGGTTCTTGATTCCTAATTGTTCACTTTGCAAAATAAGTTTGACAGGAGCAAAGCCTCTAAACTTATATTCAGTAATCCAATTGAGATATTTTCCTGTAAAGTAAGCAAATCTTAGTAAAGATCTTTAGTTTTAAGCTTATCCTAATGTGCCTTGAAATCAGCTGGGATATATTTTGTCAGTTTTAGCCATAATTATGGTACTTTAAGTTCTTCTTTCAGATTCATGGCCCAGCTTATTTAGGTTTATATTGTATCCTGTTCCTTTAACTTTATTCATTTTGGGATGCAAATAAATGTTCTGCAATATCTATTTTGTCTTTGAATAGGTCACAAACATCATCTATGTATTTTTCCCATGATTTATTTTAATTTGAGCATTTTAACTTTGTTTTCCCTATTCTTTATTATCAGGATTGCCTTATCCATATTGATTTATCTAATATATGGATCTAATATATGAATTTCCAAACACCTGCTATAGATGTTGCCCTGTATATTAGACAGGCCCTTGAAACCAAGCCAAACATTGTGTACCTTAATAAAGTATCACATATAAATACAAATGTGTTATACTTTAAAGGATACGACACATTAACTGATATGAAATCGAAATCCAAAGTAATTTACAATAGTTTATGATTAAATGATAAAGAAAACGAATAATATGGAGGGAGAGAAAACTATTTTCGTTGGGGGGACTAAATTATATTTGCTACATACTGGAGTTTCTCCATTACATTATATGGGTCTCCTAACTACTTTTAGACGTCAATGACTGCGAAAATATTATGATTTTTAGATTTTTTATCGTTAAAAAATAATTTGAACAACACCAAGTACTCAAACCAAAGCAGTCACAGTAGACTTTACCTTACCTAACCTAGGTGACAGGTCGGTATTATTGTAGTGTATTACATGGCAATGTAACCTTGGAAAAGCACGATGCTATAAGTCAAAGGGCTCCAATAGGGAAAAATAGCCCAGTGAAGAAAGGAAACAAGGAAATTAATACATTACAAGAGAAGAATACAACCAAAATAAACTATCTTGAGAAGAGTAACAGCATTAAATTAGATCTTTCATATATAAAAACTTAAAAACAAAAACAAAAGGAAGATAAATATGATAGAAAGGCGTGCCCCAGTGTACCCTAGAGTAAGAGAACTCTAATCCCAGACGGTGGAAGGTCATGGTACAGAGGCTATGGCAATATCCAAAGACAAGAGAACACTGGTTTGATTTTGGAAATTTGTTGTGTCCTTCTCTTAGAAGAACTGCTTACCACAGCTAAAGAATATCTTCTGGCCTCCATCTGGAATTATCTCTATAGTCCATTTCTTTTAGCGATGCAGATTTGCAACGACTCGCAGCGGTGCCCTTTTAGCTCGGACAAGTGTCCTGATCGCTGATTGGTTGGACGAGATAATTCTAACCAATCAGCGACCAGGAAACTTTTCCGAGCTAAAAGGACACCGCTGCAAGTCGGTGCAAATCTGCATCGCTAAAAGAAATGGACTATAGTTCTATGTATAAATTTCCAGCTATTACATTCCCATTTACAACCTCCATTAAGCTGTGCAGGAACTTTTTTCTTTGCCAGACTCTTGCTCTTTTCCTTTCTATCTTTCCATTAAGGCACAAAAGTTTGATCTTTTCTCTTTTTATATGTCCCAGAAATTCCATTTGCCTCTGTATAACTTTTATAATTGACCTTTTCTTGAGTCACTCTCCTCAATACCTACTCATCTGCAATTTATCAGTTCATGGGACCTTCGATATTCTACTAGAAATCAGATTTCAGCTGAATTTACTTTATTTTTCAAGTTCTTGTTTAATGTCCACATCTCCCACCTATAAGTGTGGACCATACATAGATTATCAGTGCTCTAACTCTTGTCTGAATGCCTCTCCTGTTGTTTGTCAATAAGGTCTTCATACTGTTAAGAGCAACTTTTGCTATCAAGTATTCTTTTCTTTATTATTATTATTACATCTTGCATTGTGTTATTATTTACTGTACATAAATATAAAAAGATATGTTTGGTTTATTGTTCCTGGGTCCATGATGATGATACAATTTGGAGGTTCCAGGTTTTTTAATTCTACTACCACCAGTTTTTCATGTTTTTTTTTTATTCCCAAGTTCTCACTGTCGCATTTTATAGACCAAATGATTAAAAAAAAATCACTAAAAAGTTTGGCGCTAAAGAGGAAAGAGGAAGAACTATTTGAAATAAAGAGATGAGAATGGTGAGAAGGATTGCTGAAATATCACTACTAGAAATGAGGGATATTCGAGATCTAAGCAGAATATAAAGTAGAACTTCAGAAGTTCAAACTTGCAGAAAATATTATGTTGAACAGGTTGACATAAGTCTTTTTATAGTTTTTACATGAAATATCTTTTAATGCTGTTACTGTTCTTAAAACATATTTTAATTGTTCATTACTTCTCATAGTTATTTCCTTTCCTCACTGGGCTATTTTTCCCTGTTGGAACCCTTTGGGAAGCACACTGTTTTACCAACTAGTGTTGTAGCTTAGCTAGTAATAATAATCATTATTTCCTCCTACGGTTATTGACGCAAAGAGACTCAAGAATAAAAATGATGATGATAATGTAATGTAGAATGGAATGGAAGCCTGTCTGAGTTATGGAAATGATCAAAAGTACTAAGAACATGCCAGTGTTAGGGAGGAGGAGTGTGGGGCGTCAGCAGATCAGATGGATGAATATGGTGAGGTAGGATTAGGGAGATACAAGAAACAAAAGTAGTTAGATGGAAAAAGTCAACACAAGCGCCCTCACAAGGGCAGCCGCGACAGTAACTTACTGTATATACATAACTCCTTAGACCAATTAGTCTTTAGATATCATATTAGAAATATAAAATCATTATGTAACAAATTTTAAAAAAGATATTAAGCATTATCTAGGAGGTACCATAGATTTAACTATGAAATTTGGGCTACATTCATAGCCTGGGGTCTGGGAGGGCCTTCAGTGCCCAAGTTAAACTGAAATAGAACTCAGCAGTTGAACTATGAAGTTAAAGTTAAGAAGTTGAATAGCAGAGCAGATATAAGGAAGAGGAACCCAGAGGTCAAAACATGGATCCATTTAGAAGACAAAGGGATGCTGCATTCACTCGTTTGAGATTGCCTGGAACTTGTCTCTATGGCTGCGGCTGTTAGACTATAAGTTATAGCCCACAAGAGTAGTTTGGTTCTTGTCTGATGTGTGGTCATAGCTTTGCAGGAGGTACTCAGCCCAAGAGTACATTATTATTTGGCAGTCTATTTAGGAAGTCCTTGGCAAGCTAATGCCAGTAAAAAAAAAAAAAAGTGTACTTAACCCCAGGTACTATTTGTCTTTTCTTAAATTGCCTTTTTATATACTACATGCCCTAAGCAGCAACCCCTATACACTGTAGGAGGTATACTAACCGCAATAGTCCCTTACAGCACCTTCCACAATGATTCGTTTTCCCTTGATGGCAGTAGACTCTGAGGAAGATATTGCATCACTAAATTCTTATAACAAGGAACTTACCTTAAATGTCTCCTTCTTATTATGATCAAGAACCAAAATAACCTAAGTAAAAAATTCTTTAAACCTTACAATAAACCAAGAATATGGACAACCCCTGCTTTTCCCTTGGACTATGATTCGTAGTATTGGCCATATTACCGAGCAATTTTAGAAGAATTACAGGTAAAGTTCTTTTTTTAGATTGTTGTACCTTACGCAATACACTGGCTCTTGCATTCTTCTTCTTCTTTGTCTACATCTTTTCCCTCTTCAATGTGGGGTCGATGTTTCTGGTCAGCTTTCTCCATCTACCTCTGTCCCACACCTCATCACCGGTTAATCCCTTTGATCAAAGGTCATCCTTGATTCAGTCCACCCACCTTCCCTTTGGTCTCCCTCTCCTTCTCGTTCCCTTGCATTAGCAGCCCTAAATCTGATTCAAAGGGAAGGGACAAACTTGGCAGCCAGGTTTCACATTTATCTCCAAATACCTCTTATTTGGAAACTTCAATTTTGGTAACGTAAAAGACGAACCAAGCTTATATATCTTTCTACTCCAAAAACCATAATTTCTATATCTTGGTAGAATCCTTAGTATCATTTCTGAGAACACATGTTTTTCTGCATCACGGAGTTACAGGAGTGGCGTTTCTTTAGTTTTTGGCACAGATGACAAGACCTTCCAAGTAGAATTGAACTGGATGGTTGAAGAACAAAATTACTGCAGGTCATGAATGGGTACCGATGACGGAATGGAGCTGTCGGAAATATTCATTCCATGCAAATAGTCAATTGTCTAAATTTACATCAATAATAACAGTTCCGTAAGAGGAATTCAGGTTCAAGACAAAGCTGCTAAGTTTTATCTATAATGATAGCAGTACTTGTCTATATTTACATCAACAGTCACAGTCTGCTAAGAAAAATTCAGGTCCAAGAGATAAAGCTGCAAAGACTTACCTACAATGATAGCAGTCGTGTACCTCTGTACCGGGTCACTGGTAGGAATGAAAATATAATAATCTAGCCCCGAATAAGATGAATTATTGCATACCATGGTCTGCTGTAAGCGCAGGAGGGTCATTAAATTTTGTCATCGATTCAAAAGGGACAACTTAATAAGTAGGCACAGAATTAGAGGATTTTGATCACGAAGATTACCTTGAGCTGTTCAGCTTTAGCTGAGAAATATCCGACTTGAATGCAAAACATTAATTAGATTTCTTACCAGATATACTTTTCCCAAAAGAGGAAATAATTTATCATTACCATCATCATTAGCGTGCGTGCTAGAAATAGGAATGAATGGCGAGCGATTGTGACGCAGTTCCGGTAGGCCCTGCTGCTGCCTCCGATGCCTTAGATGACCGCGGAGGTAGCAGCAGTAGGGGATTCAGCATTATGAAGCTTCATCTGTGGTGGATAATGTGGGAGGGTGGGCTGTGGCACCCTAGCAGTACCAGCTGAACTCGGTTGAGTCCCTTGTTAGGCTGGGAGGAACGTAGAGAATAGGGGTCCCCTTTTTGTTTTTGTTTCTTTGTTGATGTCGGCTACCCTCCTAAATTGGGGGAAGTGCCTTGGTATATGTATGTATGTATGTATGTATCATCATTAGCCAAGCTACAACCCTAGTTGGAACAGCAGGATGATATAAGCCCAAGGGTACCAACAATGTAAAATAGCCAAGTGAGGAAAGAAAATAAGGAAATAAACTATACGAGAAATAATTAATAGAGAATTTAAATCATCTTAAGATCAGTAAGATCTGTCATATATTAACTATGAAGAGAGATAAAATCATTCGCTGCAAGTGTGAACTTTTGAAGTTCCACCAATTCAAATGCCTGAATAGAAAGATCATTCCGCAATCTGGTCACAGCTGGAATAAAACTTCTAGATTATTGTGTATTGTTGAATCTTATGATGGAGGCACGACTGTTAGAATCAACTGCGTACCTACCCACTACTACATACAGGAAGGTATTATGGAAAATCTTATAGGAGTTATTGGGTCCTTTGACTGGCCAAACAGTACTACATTGGATACCTCTCTCCCTCTCGTTACAGCTCATTTGGTCTTTGCCTACACATACACCGAATAGTCTGGCCTATTCTTTCTATATTCTCCTCCGACATCATACACCTGACAACACGATGATTACCAAACAATTCTTCTTTGCTCCAGGAGTTAACTTCTGTATTGTAATTATTCAGTGATTACTTTACTCTTGGTAAGGGTAGAAGAGACTCTTTTGCTATGTAAAGCAGCTCCTCTAGGACACTCCAAAATCAAACCATAGTTCTCTGGTCTTAGACAGTGCCATGGCTTTTGTAACATGGTCTTTCACTGTCTTGGGGTAGTGTTCTCTTGCTTGAGGGTACACTAGGGCACACTATTCTATCTTATTTCTCTTCCTCTTGTTTTTTAAAGCTTTTAGTCTATATACGAACTATTTATTCTAATGCTGTTACTGATCTTAAAATATTTTATTTAATTGATTACTTTAATTATAGGTTCTTTATTTTCTTTCCTCACTGGGCTATTTTCCCTGTTGGAGCCCTTGGGCTTATAGCACTGCTTTTCCAACTAGGGTTGTAGCTTAGCAAGTAATAATAATATGATTCCTTTGAATGGGAAGGAATCTCCTTGTGATGTGGAAAACTATAAGGGATCTTCTACCCTTACATTATGAGCAGCATTTTGAGTCAAATTTGATTAAAACAAATTCTTCAGGTTTTTACACCTGAAGTTTCCGTCATGGCCTTAAGTGGCCCACAAGATGAAGAGATTTTCCAAATTGAGTTACTATAATTTGTTATAATTGAAGAAAATGTAACTAAGCTGTTAAGATGAACCCAAATAATGTATTTTTGGTAAACCAGTATGACTAGTAATATAAGTTAACCCTTTTACCCTCAAAGGACGTACTGGTATGTTTCACAAAACCCATCCCTTTACCCCCATGGACGTACCGGTACGTCCTCGCAAAAAAATGCTATAAATTTTTTTTTGTTTTCATATTTTTGATAATTTTTTGAGAAAATTCAGACATTTTCCAAGAGAATGAGACCAACCTGACCTCTCTATGACCAGAATATTGGCTGTTAGAGCAATTTAAAAATGTTATTTTTATTAGTAAAATAAATTTTTGAATATACTTACCCGATAATCATGTAGCTGTCAACTCCGTTGCCCGACAGAATTCTACGGGAGGGATACGCCAGCTATCACTATACTAGAAGGGGGTGTACTCACCAGCGCCACCTGTGGCCAGGTACTACAGTACTTCTTGTTGACACCTCCTCAATTTTTCCTCGGTCCACTGGTTCTCTATGGGGAGGAAGGGAGGGTCAATTAAATCATGATTATCGGGTAAGTATATTCAAAAATTTATTTTACTAATAAAAATAACATTTTTCAATATTAAACTTACCCGATAATCATGTAGCTGATTCACACCCAGGGGGGTGGGTGAAAACCAGTGTACATGACTAAAGGATAGCTAAGTATCCCGTATTTCATATAATCAGTTATCTCAAAATAACAATGAAATAATAAGTACCTGGTAAGGAAGTCGACTTGAACCGTTACTCTGCCTTTATTAAGTTCGTCTTCCTTACTGAGCGCAGCGTTCCTCTTAGGAGGCTGAATCAACTCTAAGGTGCTAAAGTATATAGGGCTGCAACCCCTACTAAAGGACCTCTACACAACCTCTAACCCAGGCGCTTCTCAAGAATGAATTGACCACCCGCCAAATCAAAAGGATGCGGAAGGCTTCTTAGCCTACCGTAACAACCATAAAAACAACAATAAAAGCATTCAAGAGAAAGGTTAAAAAAGGTTAAGGGATTAAGGGAATGTAGTGGCTGAGCCCTCACCTACTACTGCACTCGCTGCTACGAATGGTCCCAGGGTGTAGCAGTTCTCGTAAAGAGACTGGACATCTTTAAGATAAAATGATGCAAACACTGACTTGCTCCTCCAATAAGTTGCATCCATTATGCTCTGCAGAGAACGGTTTTTATTAAAGGCCATCGAAGTGGCTACGGCTCTCACTTCGTGGGTCCTTACCTTCAGCAAAGCAAGGTCTTCCTCCTTCAAGTGAGAATGGGCTTCTCTAATCAGAAGCCTTATATAATACGAAACCCCGTTTTTGGACATGGGCATCGAAGGTTTCTTGATTGCACACCATAAGGCTTCTGACTGTCCTCGAATAGGTTTTGACCTATTAAGATAATATTTCAGAGCTCTGACAGGGCAAAGAACTCTTTCTAGCTCGTTACCTACCATGTTGGAAAGGCTAGGAATTTCAAACGATCTAGGCCAAGGACGTGAAGGAAGTTCATTCTTAGCTAAGAATCCGAGCTGTAAAGAACATGTCGCAGATTCGGATGTGAACCCAATGTTCTTGCTGAAGGCATGAACCTCACTGACTCTTTTAGCTGTTGCAAGGCAGACGAGAAAAAGAGTCTTGAGGGTAAGGTCCTTGAAGGAAGCTGACTGGAGAGGTTCGAACCTAGGCGACATAAGGAACCTTAAGACTACGTCTAGATTCCAGCCTGGAGTGGGTAAACGACGTTCTTTAGAAGTCTGAAAAGACTTAAGGATGTCTTGAAGGTCCTTGTTGGAAGAAAGGTCCAAACCTCTGTGGCGGAGAACTGAAGCCAACATACTCCTGTACCCTTTAATCGTAGGAGCTGAAAGGGATCTCTCATTCCTTAGATGTAATAGGAAGTCAGCTATTTGGGTTACAGAGGTATTGGTAGAGGAAACTGCATTGGCTCTACACCAGCTCCGGAAGACTTCCCACTTGGATTGGTAGACTCTACGAGTGGATACCCTCCTTGCTCTGGCAATCGCACTGGCTGCCTCCTTCGAAAAGCCTCTAGCTCTAGCGAATCTTTCGACAGTCTGAAGGCAGTCAGCCGAAGAGTGTGGAGGTTTGGGTGCAACTTGTCTACGTGAGGTTGACGTAGAAGGTCCACTCTTAGAGGGAGAGTCCTGGGGAAGTCGACCAGCCATTGTAGTACCTCTGTGAACCATTCTCTTGCAGGCCAAAGGGGAGCAACCAGCGTCAGCCGTGTCCCTTCGTGCGAGATGAACTTCTGAAGGACTTTGTTTATGATCTTGAACGGTGGGAATGCGTAAAGGTCGAGATGGGACCAATTCAGCAGGAAAGCATCCACATGAACTGCTGCTGGGTCTGGAACTGGGGAACAGTACAAAGGAAGCCTCTTGGTCATGGAGGTGGCAAAAAGATCTATTGTCGGCTGACCCCACAAGGTCCAAAGTCTGTTGCACACGCTCTTGTGAAGGGTCCATTCCGTGGGGATGACCTGATCTTTTCTGCTTAGGCGATCTGCTGAGACGTTCATGTTGCCCTGAATGAACCTCGTAACTAGGGTGAGGTTTAGACTTCTTGACCAAATGAGGAGGTCCCTTGCTATCTCGTACAGGCTCCTCGAATGGGTCCCTCCCTGCTTGGAGATGTACGCCAAGGCTGTGGTGTTGTCGGAGTTCACCTCCACCACCTTGCCTAGCAGGAGGGACTTGAAGTTCAATAGGGCCAAATGAACTGCCAGTAGCTCCTTGCAGTTGATGTGGAGCGTTTCCTGTTCCTTGTTCCACGTTCCCGAGCACTCCTGTCCGTTCAAGGTCGCGCCCCAGCCCGAGTCTGATGCATCCGAGAAGAGATGAAGATTGGGGGTCTGAATCGCCAACGATAGGCCCTCCCTGAGAAGGAGATTGGTCTTCCACCACAAGAGAGTGGTCTTCATCTCTTTGGTGACCGGGATAGAGACTGCTTCGAGCGTCAAATCCTTGTCCCAATGAGCTGCTAGATGGAATTGGAGAGGGCGGAGGTGGAGTCTCCCTAGCTCGATGAACAGGGCTAACGATGAAAGGGTCCCTGTGAGACTCATCCACTGTCTCACCGAGCAACTGCTCCTCTTCAGCATGCTCAGGATGCAATCTAGGGCTTGGCTTATCCTTTGGGCCGATGGAAAAGCCCGAAAATCCTGACTCCGAATCTCCATTCCCAGGTAAACAATGGATTGGGAGGGAATGAGCTGGGACTTTTCTAAGTTGACTAACAGACCCAGTTCCTTGATCAAGTCCAAAGTCCAGTTGAGACTCTCCAGACAGCGACGACTCGTGGAGGCTCTCAACAGCCAGTCGTCTAAATAAAGGGAGGCTCTGATGTCCGATAAGTGGAGGAATTTTGCAATATTCCTCATCAGATGCGTAAACACCATAGGAGCTGTGCTTAGGCCAAAACACAGGGCTTGGAATTGGTACACAACCTTTCCAAAAACGAATCTCAGGAAAGGTTGGGAGTCTGGATGAATAGGAACGTGAAAGTAAGCATCTTTCAGATCCAACGAGACCATCCAGTCCTCCTGTCTGACCGCTGCTAGGACCGACTTCGTCGTCTCCATAGTGAACGTCTGCTTGGTGACATAAGCATTGAGCGCACTGACGTCCAGCACCGGTCTCCAACCTCCTGTCTTCTTGGCCACCAGAAAGAGACGGTTGTAGAAGCCCGGGGATTGATGGTCCCGGACTATAACCACTGCCTCCTTCTGTAACAGGAGCGACACCTCCTGGTGCAACGCTAGCCTCTTGTCCTTTTCCTTGTAGTTGGGAGAGAGGTTGATGGGAGAAGTGGTCAGAGGGGGTTTGCGGCAGAATGGTATCCTGTAACCCTCCCTCAGCCACCTGACAGACTGGGCGTCTGCACCTCTCTTTTCCCAGGCTTGCCAGAAGATCTTGAGTCTGGCTCCTACTGCTGTCTGGAGAGGAGGAGAGTCAGTGTTTGCCTTTTGAAGTCTTGGAACCTTTCCTAGACTTGCTCCTGGAAGAGTCTGGACGGGAGCTTCCTCGGCTGGGGGCTCTACCACGAAAGGGCGGAATAAACCTCGTAGCAGGAGTATCAGCCACTGGGGTGCGATAAGTCCTGGGGACTGAGGGAGCAACCTTAGTCTTACGAGCTGAAGAGGCCACAAGATCATGAGTGTCCTTTTGAATCAGGGCCGCAGACAAGTCCTTGACAAGCTCTTCGGGAAACAAGAACTTAGAGAGCGGAGCGAAAAGGAGTTGAGACCTTTGACAAGGTGTGATGCTGGAAGAAAGGAAGGTACAAAGTTGCTCCCTTTTCTTAAGAACTCCTGACACAAACATTGAAGCAAGCTCGCCAGATCCATCCCTAATAGCTTTATCCATGCAGGACATTAACAGCATGGCCGAGTCCTTGTCCGCAGGGGAGGTCTTCTTGCTAAGGGCCCCCAGGCACCAGTCTAGAAAATTGAACATCTCAAAGGCACGAAATACGCCCTTTAGGAAGTGGTCTAGATCGGAGAAGGTCCAGCAAACCTTAGAGCGCCTCATTGCTGTTCTACGAGGAGAGTCGACCAAACTTGAGAAGTCAGCCTGGGCAGAGGCAGGTACTCCCAAGCCTGGTTCCTCTCCTGTGGCATACCATACGCCCGCTTTAGAAGTGAGCTTAGTCGGTGGGAACATAAAGGAGGTCTTCCCTAGTTGCTGCTTAGACTGCAACCACTCCCCTAAAATTCTTAAAGCTCTCTTAGAGGACCTTGCAAAGACGAGCTTAGTATATGTTGACTTGACAGGCTGCATGCCCAGCGAAAACTCAGATGGCGGAGAGCGGGGGGTAGCAGAGACAAAATGGTCCGGGTATACCTCTCTGAAAAGAGCCAGGACCTTACGAAAGTCAATAGGTGGAGGAGAAGACTTGGATTCTTCCACGTCTGATGAGGGATCCAGGTGCGCAGCTTCCTCATCAGAAACCTCATCACCAGAGTGTAGAGAAGTGAGAGGTAATGGAACAGTGGTATGCTGAACAGCAGAATCTGAACAAGCGGGTGCAAAAACGCTTGTGGTTTCATCCTCAAGTCTCTGTTGATGAGTTAAAACCTGAGGTTCAGGCTGCAAAGGCTGGTCAAAAAGAGTAGCGGAAGGTAGGCGCATGGGTTGAGGAGGCTGACTCCTGGCATGAGTGTCTTGACTCAAGAGTTGCGCTTGCTGTAAGGGTTGCGGATGCGCAGTAGCAGGTTCCTGAGGAACGAGTTGAGGTTCCTGAGGTGTGAGCTGCGAGAGTTGAGGAAGCGGCTGCGCAGAACGCAGTTCTTGTCTCGCGAGTTGAGGTTCCTGAGGCGCAAGGCTAAGGTGTTGAGGCTCTCGCCTTGAGGAGGGTTGAGGTCGCTGCAGCGAGAGCTGAGGTGTCTGCCTCATGGATGGAAGAGGTTGTCGTACCTCAAGAGAGTGTTGCCTCACTGGTGGAACCGCAAGCGGAAGCGGAGGAAGTAAGGCATAAGCTTCCTGTTCCCATTGCTGAGGTTGCCTTAAGGAAGGCGGAGGTTGCTGCACACCGCTGGAAACTAGCAACTCAGTACGCGGTAAGGTATCCTGAGGAGCCTCAACATCGTACGCCTGGCAGACTGGACTGCGGTTAGGCGGAGCGATCGCAGGAGGAGGTGTAACCTTCTCAGCCTGACACTCACGCATTAAGACCGCAAGCTGTGACTGCATGGACTGCAGTAAAGTCAACTTGGGGTCGGCAGACACTAAGGTCTGCTGAGGCAAAGCCTTAACAGAAGATGAGGTCTGTTGCGGCAGCACCTTACCCCTCTTAGGAGGAGTGCAGTCACCTGATGACTGCGGAGAGTCAGAGCTAATCCAATGACTGCAGCCAGGTTGTAGAGCTCTTGAGGTCTGGACTTTGCGTTTGAGAGGTCTTGAGACCTGAGTCCAGCGTTTTCTCCCTGACAATTCTTCAGCAGACGAGTAAAAGACGGGCTCAATCGTCTGCGGGTGGGAGTGACGGTCTCTGTAAGACACGCCCGCAACCACCGAGGATACTTCTGTGCGCCGATCAAGGCCTGCCGAACCCTTTTGCCCTTCGACATTGCTTCTCCCCTGGGCTTGGGAGCTTGCAAGAGGTCCCGGACTGGGAGGACGACTGGCACGCACAGAAGTACCCTCACGCACCACACTGACACTGACACTAGCACTTGGCACTGCACTGACACTAGCACTTGTCACAGCACTGGCACTATTACCTCCCACTGCACTTTTGACCTTAAGTTCCTTGACTTCGGCCATAAGAGACTTATGATCACTAACCACCGATTCCACTTTGTCACCTAAAGCCTGAATGGCACGCAAAACAACAGACATATCAGGTTGAGGGCAAATAGTAGGTTTGGGGGTAGCCACTACAGGGGGAGGAAAAGGTAGGGGATCATGAGGTGAGGAAAAAAGTGAAGAGCGAGAAGAACTCCTCCTAACTCTCTCTCTCTCTAACTTGGTTGGATATTTCAAGAATCGGACAAATTCAAGTTCCGAAAGTCCGGCGCATTCCTCACATCGATCTTCCAACTGACAGGGTCTTTCCCTACAGTCAGAACAAGCGGTGTGAGGATCTACCGAGGCCTTCGGAATACGCCTATTACAAGACCTACATCGTCTATGGGGTGGGGCTTGTGAAATGTCAGACATCTTGAATCAAAGAGTTAGCCAAGGGGGATTCCAAATCAAGCAAAAAGATCGTTAACCATTAATCAGAACTAAATAAAAGCTATCTAAGCTAATAGAGAAGTTTCCAGTATAGCGACAGCCGAAATCTGAGAGAAATACTTCACCAAAAGCCGTGAACAATACTCCAAGATTATAAGCGTATCCCAGAACGTCTTGCCGGAAGCACGACAGAGAAAAAATTGAGGAGGTGTCAACAAGAAGTACTGTAGTACCTGGCCACAGGTGGCGCTGGTGAGTACACCCCCTTCTAGTATAGTGATAGCTGGCGTATCCCTCCCGTAGAATTCTGTCGGGCAACGGAGTTGACAGCTACATGATTATCGGGTAAGTTTAATATTGAAAAAATATATACTGCAAAATGTGCTGGGAAAAAAATAACCCCCTGGGGGTTAAGGGTTGGAAATTTCCAAATACTCCGGGGGTAAAAGGGTTAAAAGCTTCAGTCTTGCCAAAAAGTACATAACCAATATTTTATGTCCCTTGAGACCAGAACTAAGTGCATAATTGGTCCTCGAAAAGGTTAGAGTTTGACACCTCTAGTTGAACACTATCGATTATTATTATCAATATTACTAAGCTACAACCCTAGCAGTACCAGCTGAACTCGGCTGAGTCCCTGGTTAGGCTGGAGGAACGTAGAGAGTAGAGGTCCCCTTTTTGTTTTGTTTCTTGTTGATGTCGGCTACCCCCCAAAATTGGGGGAAGTGCCTTTGGTATATGTATGTATGTACTAAGCTACAACCTTGGTTGGAAAAGCAGGATGCTATAAGCACAAGGGCTCTAAGAGGAAAAAAATAGCCCAGTGAGGAGAGGAAATACATAAACTTCAAAATTAGTAATGAACAATTTGGAACTTTCCAACCCTTAACCCCCTGGCCTTTTTTTTTTAAGCACATTTTGCAATATATATATTTTTAAATTGCTCTAACAGCCTTAATTTTCATCATAAAGAGGTCAGGTTGGTCTCATTCTTTTGGAAAATGCCTGAAGTTTCTCAAAGTTATCAAAAAGATGCAAAATAAAAATGTGAATAACAGTTTTTCGCAAAAACGTACCAGTACGTCCATGGGGGTAAAGAGATGAGTTTTGTGAAACGTACCAGTATGTCCATTGGGGGTAAAAGGGTTAAAATAAAATACTTCAAGAAAAGTTACCACATTAAAACAGATCTTTCTTATATAAACTAAAAAGAGACATGTCAACCTGTTCAACATGACATTCACTGCAAGTTTGAACTTTTAAAAGTTCCATCAGTTCAACTACCTGATTAGGAAGATCCTTCCACAACTTACAGTCTGTGTTTGGTATCTTTAAAATTTATCCAGTTCAAACCCCCTACTTACAAATTATTGAAGTTGAGCAATGCTCATTTTTACAATGACAATAAAACTTACCAATAGGACATTGACCAATCGGATCATGGTCTGTTAAACAGACAAGCACAAGTAATGTAAACTTCAAAGTACTCAATTTGGAAGAAATTTTAAGCTTAACTTTATGCCGATACATAAGATTTCATTATCCCGAACACGAAGACTGAAATACTGTATATACATGTAAAATGCAGACAAAATATTTCCATTTACTCCACCCGCAATTTTATAAACCTTACAACCAAGTGATTTGCTTTGGCTGAAATCAACAGGAGAGTCCATACCAAACCTAATATTGCTTGGAGAACGTACGGAGGGATCTTGATTATGATGGATCCACAATAACTTGAAAAAAAAAAGGAATCACATCCTCTGCAAAGAACACATTTCAAG
>NW_027171653.1:0-2500 GCF_036898095.1 Palaemon carinicauda
AAAAGGAACCATTATCTGTTTCACAATTTCATAATCAACATTATCCACCCCCATAGGCCTACTCAACCTATATAAAATATTATTAATTATCTTAAATTTTGGACCAGTCATATCAGACACCTCCCCTGACTCGATAGGGAGTTCCCGAAACTCCTTTTTCTGGGCTTTGATTAGCTCTTCAGTGGTCCAATTTAACTTGTCCGTTAACATTCCAAGATCTACAGCTAGGCTATCACTACGATCTAAACTACTTAAATCTACATTAATTGTTGACTCTGCAGCGTCAACAATTCTAGCACTAGAACGAGTAACTGCTGCTACTTCACTATCAGGGTTTATCAATATCGGACAATTATTATTCTTCATAGCCACATCATTCCCTAACACAACATCAACCTCCTTAACCGGGAATTTATCAACTATGGCCAATTTCAAATCTCCTGCAAAGGAAGGGCAGATTAAATTAAAATTTTCAATAGCATATGACTTTACGGAATCAGGAAAACCAGCCAATAACACAAATTCCCCACTTTTGGGTACAAAATTACAAGGTAATGCCTCCCTTAGTATCAAAGACTGAGCTGCACCGGTATCACGCAAAATACGCACTCGTCTTTTCTCGGACGAATTGGCGAAGGAGACACTACCGAAGGACAAATATCTGTCAAAACAACCAGGTAGTCATTGATCAGCGGATGTTGTTGGGGTAGGTTCTCTCTCTCTCTCTTCCACGCCCATCACTGGCCTAACATTAGCATTTTGAGATTTTCTAAACGCATAACACATACTCTTTACGTGCCCCTTCTTATTGCAAAAGAAGCAAGTCAATGTTTTCAATTTCTCTGGATTGTATATATTTGGCCTATTGCCTCTGTTAGGAGAAAAATTATTATTAGCATTACCCTGATTATTATTACTTCCCTGATTATTTCTACTGAACACCTTAGCATTATTATTAGGATTAGCATTATTATTCCTACCTATCTTAACCCAACCAGAATTCACCTTTGTCGTTACTCCCCCCTAACTCACTCTTATGAGACAAGCAATATTCGTCACTAGCGATGGCTACCTCTTGAACAGTCTCGAGTTTTAACTCTTCGAGGTGGACCTTCAGCTTATCCGGGACACACCTCTTAAACTCCTCCACCAACATTAACTCCTTCAATTTCTCAAAATCTCCCACCTCCTTGGACTTAAACCAATCGCTAGCATACTGTTCCTTCGCCCTGGCAAATTCAACAAAAGTTTGTTCCCTACATTTTTCTAAGTCTCGGAAGCGTTGCCTATAAGCTTCAGGGACTAACTCATAGGCCTTCAAGACAATAGCCTTCACACTCTCATAATCTGCTGATAGATCCTCCTCCAGCGTTACATATACCCTCTGAGCTCTTCCAACCAATTTACTTTGTATAAGAGTGGTCCAATACTCCTGGGGCCACTCCAACCTTGCAGCAATCCTCTCAAACGATACAAAAAATTCTGCTACATTATTTTCTTCAAATTTAGGTACAAATTTGAGAGCCTGCGATAAATTGATAGCAGGAGTTACTAACCTATTTGGGGAATGGGTGGGGGAAAAAGAACCTGGGTTTCTCATGGCAATCTCATGCTGCCTCTCTTTTTCTCTTTCCCCTGCCTTAAACTTTTCCATTTCAAATTCCATTTGTCTCAGGACAATCTGCTTATCCAAAATTTCTATAGACACTACTTCATCCGGTTTCACCTCTTGTTCCCCACCTGTCTTTACAGTTTTAACATAATCATAAATGAGCAATAGCAATACACCCTTTCTTATGGACACATCATATTCCAATTCAAAATGTTCTGCTACAACTTCCAAGTCTTCCCTATTTAACTCTGCCAACCTCTCTTGCCATCCCTCTCCTCCAAGGAGTTCTAGTACATTAACAACCATGATTACTTATTCAAACAAAATCCTAAATTTGCACAAAACAACACCGAGGAGGTGAAAATACACTGCCTGAAAAATTACCCCAAGAATTAACTTTGCACAAACACTGGTGAATACTCAGGAACGAAATATCCTGTCACGGTCGCCACTTGTGATGGCTGGCTTTGACCACCACACAAAACACTACACTTATAAAACAGTATTCACCACCATAACGTACTAAGTCCACTAAAGGTGGAATAGTATCCAAACATTAATACGAGTGCAAAGTCAACTCAAGGGGACAAAGAAAATACCACAAAAATCTCCTTAATTTTAATACATAATATTTAGACAGAAATAACACCTGAACCACAATAATACATTAATAAATGATACACACTCAATCTTAACTCCCTGTAAAAGAAAACAATTATACAATTACGGAAAGGTCAGCAACACATGCATACTAAATGGAGAGAGGGTCCAGAAAGGAGAAGGCCAACGAAAAGTGAGAACAACCTAACAAATACAAACTAAATATCCCTATCTAGTGGACGATGGCTGGTTTGATTGAAAGGCTTTCACAAGCTCCAGTAAGGACGT
>NW_027171653.1:12500-30000 GCF_036898095.1 Palaemon carinicauda
TTTATTTCTAATTCAAGACCATTCATATATACAATGTAAAATAAACGCTACTTAGTGTGATGTCCATCCACAATTAGCGTCTACAACTTCAGTTAGACATGTATGCATACTCTCTCACAAGATTCTTGCATATGTAGAGTGAAGTATTGACACCTTAAATTCAAACGGTCTTGTTTAGGTGACTTAACAAGTTCGTTGTTCTCCCACGTCACAATAAGAAACCTTTTTGCCGTAGGTTCTCTAGGGCAGGGTTTCCCAAAGTGGGCTCCACGGAGCCCTGGGGCTCCGTGAGTGAGGCTGAGGAGCTCCGGAAGCCCTTTCTTAATGAAGAACAAATGCTTTATATGGAAAAATTTAGTGACTGCAGAAATTTAATTATTGATCGTTTTTACTGGAAAGATATATGATGCATAACTACAGGTGTAAAGAGTTTCAGGGTGGTTCATCAAAAAGAAAATAAGAACAAAAAATAACAAAATATGCAACAATTTCTGATTAATCAAAAACAAAAAATGGCTGTAAACACGAAAACAGTAAAATCACGAACAGGAACAACTAATGAACATGTATAAGCAAATGCTAAGCTCTTCATCCAGGCTACCAAGATTATTTTGTGGAAATTCCACAAAATTACCTTAGTG
Organism: Palaemon carinicauda; assembly: GCF_036898095.1. NCBI lineage: Eukaryota > Metazoa > Arthropoda > Malacostraca > Decapoda > Palaemonidae > Palaemon > Palaemon carinicauda. Next base: position 13,142 of record NW_027171653.1, read on the forward strand.
GCCTTGATGAAAAGTAGCCAATGAAAAAATAAAAAAAAAAATAAAATATATATATATATATATATATATATATATATATATATATATATATATATATATATATATATATATATATATATATATATATATATATATATATATATATATATATATATATAATGACGTGTATAATGAGTAAAATCTAAAGACCCCAACAAATAGTTCTCAATGTTTACAATGCTGGGCGAGCGTTTGCATAGGTGGACAGGTATTTATTTTGTTTATAAAATATTAAATAAGATAGTTGTAATTGGATTCCCACTCTGAAACGTTTGGAATCATTTTTAGGTTAGTGAAACAATTTTTTTTCTAGTTCATACTAGACATAGCCACTTATCTGTTGTTTTGAGAAGTTATTCCAATATTCGATGGTGTCTTGTTCAGGAGCCTGGAATAATTACACCCTTTAAAAGTGGCTGAGAGTTAAGAGTCAAGACATCAAGACAGTTCAAATGAAAACAAAAAAGTGAAAGCAATGCTCAGTCTGCTGAAAAAAACCCTCATGTTTTTTATCGACAGTGAAGAAAAAAAGTGTGGAAGTTTGTAGAAAGAGAAAATATGATGACAGTTATTTGAGCTTTGGATTTACTTGGAAAGGTAATGAGGAAGAGCCGAATTTTATGTTCGCTGCAAAGAATGTGCCCCCCTTTCTAATATACAGTTTCTAAACGAATTAGTGATATGGCTGAGTTTTGCCAAGAGGAACTAATTAGAATAGTAAAGCTAAGTCTGAATTTCTCATTCCAAATGGATGAATCCACGAACGTTGCTGGCTTAGCCATATTACTTATATCTGTTCGTTCCATTCATAATTTCAGCATTGGAGAGGACATGTTATTGTGCGAGCCTCTGAAGTCTCATACAAAGAATGAAGACATATTTTAAGTAATGGAATTTTTTTTTGAGGAGCATGACATTACATGGCAGAACCGTTCAATTATATGCACTGAGGGAGCTGTAGCTATGGTGGGCAAATATTCAGGCGTAGTGTCACGCAAGAAAAACAGACACTCAGGTATTGTACATATTCACTGCTTCTTACATCGGCATGTCCTTGCAATTAAGCGCATGCCTCCAGATTTAAATGATGTGATTGATGATGTGATAAAAATGGTTAACTTAATTAAGACCAGACCACTTAATTCTCGCATCTAGTTTATTGTGCGAAGATATGGGAAGCACTCACAAGACATTGCTATTACACACTGCCGTTCGAAGGCTTTCAAAAGGGAAAGTGTTGGTTAGGTTTTATGAGTTGCATGAAGAGGTTTACGAGTTTTTGTCAACCTAAAGCAAAATTTAGCCTCCAAATTTGAAGGACAAAATATGGATACAGAGACTGGCTTATCTTTCAGATATATTTGATAATTTAAATGAAAAACAATATTTCATTGCAAGGCAACAAAGTTACATATTTCAAAGCTCAAAGTAAGATCATTGCTCTCCAACGCAAGCTGAAGCTCTGGAATGATTGCATTCTCGAGGAAAAAATTAAAGATTTAAACACATTTTTGAATATCTACTAGCCAACCAGCTTTCTCTTCATACAGACATAAAAATCTCTATATCTCAGCATCTGTCTACAATGGTTGAATTAACTTGCAAGTATTTTATTTCTAATACCGAAGACTTTCTCTGGATTCAAGATCAATTTCTTGATTCCCAAAACTCACAAGAACTGACTGTGAGATAGATGGAACAGTTAATAGACATTTCAACCAAGTATGAGTTGAAAGCAAAATTTAAGGAAAGTGAATTTTCAACATTTTGGATAAACCTACTTGAAGACTTTCCAGAAATTGCAGCTCAAGCCCTTAAGTTTTTGATGCGCTTCACAACTACTTGTCTTTGTGAGAAAACATTCTCATTATATGCAGCTACTGACACTAAATATAGGAATAGGCTGAATGCTTAAAATGATATGAAACTACAAGTTACTTCAGTCATGCCCGACTTTGTAAAGCTTTGCAAGGCAAAACAACAGCTGCACCTTGGACGTTATATTTTGTTTCATTCTGATTTAGTTATTTCTCCATATCGAATTCCATTGCTATTTTCTTATTACTTCTGATAGATTTTGATATTTTTTAATTGAACAGTGCTTTCTGTTATTAACTGATATGATTTTTGCTAGCAATTTAAGAACAATAATAAAGCCCATTCTTTAGTTGTGATTTTCTTCGACCTATTCATTTTCATTATCGATATCATTCCTAGTTTATTCTAATATACATCCATCATGAGCATTCTTTACCTGGTATGTATTTTCATAACTCATATCTCAGACAACCAAAGAAGCAAACTTGTCAATGCTTTTGTGGTTGCTCCCTTTGGCTTAAGCCTTAAGTCAAGGAACCCTAAAATCATTATTTAGTATTAATGTTCTTCATATTAATTTTAGAAATTATCTTGTTAGTGCTCCGTGAAAAATCTTTGCCCTACTCAGCGACTTCATGTTGTCTTGAAGTTTGGGAAACCATGCTCTATGGGGTTGAGGTCGCACCCTTTTGGTGGCCAGTTTATTACCTGGATTTTTGGGTGATGCTCTTACCAAGCTGTAACTACTGTGTTGGTATGTGTGGGGTTATTATCATGCACTAGAACGTTTGGGTGTGGATTGGGAATGGCCATGGCTCTCACTGTGGGAAGGAGGAAATCCACATAATCATAGCTCATATACCTTGCAAATAAACATGCAACCCCACAAATTAATACAAACCTTTCGACTCTTAGCTCTCTTCTGAATGTTTGTCTCATCATAGTGGGTATTCTGTCACCTCCAGCACTTGCAAAGATGACATTTTTCCAATTGGAGTTATCAACGTAGAGATACTATAAAGGAAATCCTAGGTGACATTCCCAGTGTTTCTATGTCGATTTTTCTTTATTGGTCAGAATGTGATTAAGAATACCTTTTTCATGGAATCACCGTCTTGATGATTGAGTGTTCACGCACACACTAGTGTTCCTTGAAATATATACCCATAAATGTTGAATTGTTGCATACTAATTGTAGATATTCTATCTAAAGAAAATGAGTTGCTATTGGACTCGTGATTTGGGTATACAATCTAAGTAACGTTTTTCAGTCTGGACCAAATTTCCAATCTATACCAAAGTTCATTATCATAGCCAATAACTTTTCTGTTAGAATGTCATATCGAATAACAACAAGTGGTTTTATACAACGTTATTATAATTTTGAATCATTGTCAAAAATATTATGATACTGATTAATCGACAGTTAATTACTTTAAAACAAACTGCTTACTCCCCCGTTACAGCTCTAATATATATATATATATATATATATATATATATATATATATATATATATATATATATATATATATATATATATATATATATATATATATATATATATATGGATGACAGGTAAAGTAGTGGAATGGAAGGAGATATCATCTAGGATAATGTGGGTAAGGGTTAGGTTGGGTAGGGAATGTTGGGTGTTTGTCAGTGCGTATGGGCCAGGTAGTGAGAAAAGTGAAGAAGAGCGGAATGAGTTCTGGAATGAATTAACTAGGTGTGTAGAACGACTGGGTAGAAGGAATTATGTAGTTGTCATGGATGACTTAAATGCTAGAGTGGGCGCTGGAGAGGTAGAAGGTGTAATTGGGAAGTATGGCGTACCAGGTGAAAATAAGAGTGGTGAGAGACTGGTAGATATGTGTGTTAAACAAGAGATGGTAATAAGTGCTAGGTTTTTTAAAAAGAAAGATAAAAATAAGTATACATGGGTAAGAGTGACAAATGGGAGAGTAGTAGAAAGGGCATTAATGGATTATGTGTTGATAACTAAAAGAATGTTTGGAAGATTGAAAGACGTGCACATGTTTAGGGGTATGGCTAACGGTATGTCTGGTTATTTTTTGGTGGAAGGAAAATTAGTTGTAGCAAAAGAGTGGGGGGATAGAGTAGGTGGATGTAAAAGGGAGCTAGTGAGGGTTGAAGAGCTAATAAAACCGGGGGTAAAAAGTAAATATCAGGAAAGGTTGAAAATGGAATATGACGAGGTGAGAGTAAGAGAAACTGGTAATTTAGAGGAGTGGAAGTTAGTAAATGAAAATTTTGTTGGGATTGCAAGTGATGTATGTGGCAAGAAGGTTGTTGGAGGCAGCATGAGGAAGGGCAGTGAATGGTGGAATGAAGGAGTGAAGGTAAAAGTGGAAGAGAAAAAGAGGGCTTTTGAAGAATGGCTGCAGAGTAATAGTATAGAGAAGTATGAAAAATATAGAGAGAAAAATGTGGAAGTAAAGTGCAAGGTACGTAAGGCAAAGAGGGCAGCTGACCTGAGGTGGGGTCAGGGATTGGGTCAGTCATATAAAGAGAATAAGAAGTTTTGGAAAGAAGTAAAGAGAGTAAGGGAGGCTGGCGCAAGAATTGAAGAGACAGCGAAAAATGGAAATGGAAGGTTGTTAAAAGCAGAGGAGGCAAGGAAAAGGTGGGCGGAATATTTTGAAAGTTTGCTGAATGTTGAGGATAATAGGGAGGCAGATATAATTGCTGTTCCAGGTGTTGAGGTGCCAGTGATGGGAGATGAGAATGAGAGAGAGAGATTACAATAGAGGAAGTGAGAAGGGCACTAGATGAAACGAGAGTAGGAAAAGCATCTGGTATGGATGGTGTGAAAGCTGAGATGTTGAAGGAAGGGGGTGTGACTGTACTTGAATGGTTGGTGAGATTGTTTAATATGTGTTTTGTGTTGTCAATGGTACCAGTAGATTGGGTTTGTGCATGTATTGTACCACTATATAAGGGTAAGGGAGATGTGCATGAGTGTTGTAATTCAAGTGGTATTAGTTTGTTGAGTGTAGTTGGAAAAGTGTATGGTAGAGTAATGATTAATAGGATTAAGGATAAAACAGAGAATGCAATCTTGGAAGTACAGGGTGGTTTTAGAAGAGGTAGGGGTTGTATGAATCAGATTTTTACAGTTAGGCAGATATACGAGAAATATTTAGCAAAAGGTAAGGAGGTGTATGTTGCGTTTATGGATCTGGAGAAAGCATATGATAAGAGTTGATAGGGAAGCAATGTGGAATGTGATGAGGTTATATGGAGTTGATGGAAGGTTGTTGCACGCAGTGAAAAGTTTCTACAAAGGTAGTAAAGCATGTGTTAGAATAGGAAATGAAGTGAGTGATTGGTTTCCGGTGAGAGTGGGGCTGAGACAGGGATGTGATGTCGCCGTGGTTGTTTAACTTGTATGTTGATGAAGTGGTGAGAGAGGTGAATGCTCGAGTGCTTGGACGAGGATTAAAACTGGTAGGCGAGAATGACCATGAATGGGAGGTAAATCAGTTGTTGTTTGTGGATGATACTGTACTGGTAGCAGACACAAAAGAGAAGCTTGACCGACTAGTAACAAAATTAGGAAGGGTGTGTGAGAGAGAAGGAAGTTGAGATTTAATGTGGGTAAGAGTAAGGTTATGAGATGTACGAAAAGGGAAGGTGGTGTAAGGTTGAATGTCATGTTGAATGGAGAGTTACTTGAGGAGGTGGATCAGTTTAAGTACTTGGGGCCTGATGTTGCAGCAAATGGTGGAGTGGAAGCAGATGTACGTCAGAGAGTGAATGAAGGTTGCAAAGTGTTGGGGGCAGTTAAGGGAGTAGTAAAAAATAGATGGTTGGGCATGAATGTAAAGAGAGTTCTATATGAGAAAGTGATTGTACCAACTGTGATGTATGGATCGGAGTTGTGGGGAATGAAAGTGATGGAGAGACAGTAAATTGAATGTGTTTGAGATGAAGTGTCTAAGGAGTATGGCTGGTGTATCTCGAGTAGATAAGGTTAGGAATGAAGTGGTGAGGGAGAGAACGGGTGTAAGAAATGAGTTAGCGGCTAGAGTGGATATGAATGTGGTGAGGTGGTTTGGCCATGTTGAGAGAATGGAAAATGGTTGTCTGCTAAAGAAGGTGATGAATGCAAGAGTTGATGGGAGAAGTACAAGAGGAAGGCCAAGGTTTGGTTGGATGGATGGTGTGAAGAAAGCTCTTGGTGATAGGAGGATAGATGTGAGAGAGGCAAGAGAGTGTGCTAGAAATAGGAATGATTGGTGAGCGATTTTGACGCAGTTCCAATAATCCCTGCTGCTTCCTCCAGTGCCTTAGATGACCGCGGAGGTAACAGCAGTAGGGGATTCAGCATTATGAAGCTTCATCTGTGGTGGATAATGTGGGAGGTTGGGCTGTGGCACCCTAGCAGTACCAGCTGAACTCGGTTGAGTCCCTGGTTAGTCTGAAGGAACGTAGAGAGTAGAGGTCCCCTTTTTGTTTTGTTTCATTGTTGATGTCGGCTACCCCCCAAAATTGGGGGAATTGCCTTTGGTATATATATATATATATATATATATATATATATATATATATATATATATATATATATATATATATATATATATATATATATATATATATATATATATATATATATATTATAATAATACTCAACTTACAATTAATTGATATATTTGATGTGATATTTGCGAACAGTTTTTTTACAAAAATTATCGATGTTAATTTTATATTGTATTTTTTCCCGACAGAAAAATCTCTCTAAACACAAGCTAGGTCTCTCTCTCTCTCTCTCTCTCTCTCTCTCTCTCTCTCTCTCTCTCTCTCTCTCTCTCTCTCTCTTTCATATAATTTTTTAGACTATTTCATTTGATATAGTAAGGAAATATATCCATAGAGTTTGGTATCTAATAAGAAAATAAATATTGTTAATCAATAATTGAATGGTAATTTTATTTTTGGGCTCAAGCCATGTCGTCGTGATGGAAGTTCCTTAAAGTAGCTTCCTAAGGGATATATGTACTACAGTGATATTCCCAGAGCATTTTACCTTTAGGTATCCAGAATTCTAACTCCTGGCGCGAATATCCCTAATGTTTCTCCAAAGGATATCGCATAATATCAGCGGACGCATTCTTGACACGCCTCCATAGCAATCTGCACCCCAAACAGCGATTTGGCTTCGAGGAGGATGTGGCAAAAGGGAGCCGTCCAAAGGCTCTCCCCGCTCTCGTAATACTATTGGAAATACAACAGCGCCATTCCCACGACGGTAGACATTCCTTTTTTTGTAACGATCTCGCTCGGTAATGTTTCCTGGTGATCTAACTTTTCGATCATTTTACAGGATTATCATTATGCTTCTCAATCATCTTTCTCCTCTGGAAAGTTGAGTATCGGGTCTTTACTATGAGTATATTTTAGCTCCTGTTTCACAATAAAATTAGAGTATTTTATTGTATTTAAGAGCTAGGCCAGTTACTGGAGGCGCCATGGTGCCGTCGTTCGTTAGGCATGTGTTATTCAGAGAGCAAAACGACTTCCACTTTTTAATAGCTTTATTTAACTATTTTAATTATTTAGCTATTTAGGCAATTACTCTTGTAAAGTTTTGATAATGTGCTTAATTTTTGTTTCCCTTTTCTCTATCGATCGTATAGTTAGAGTTTCGGTGATTTAGGTACCCGAGATCTCGTATAGCCTAGGTAACCTTACCTAGACATTTTACTATACGTTCGACTTTCCCCAGTTACCCTCGTGTTTTGTTTTCATTCAGTGGAGACTAATACCTCCTATAATGTTATGAAACATTACATGTCTCTTCGGAGACTTAAGGGTAATCTCTTTCCCTCTGAGTGTAGCCTCAACCCTAATAGCCGTGCCTTGAATTTTTTTCAGACATGACTAACTTAGAGTTTTTCCTGCATCTTCCCATAACCGTTGGTTGTGGTATACCATCGGGTTTTGGGATTTAGTCAGAATCTCAGAGTATTTAGTCTTATGTCAGCGACCTGCCGACAGGGAGAATGGGTTGTAGGATACCATCATTCCCCTGCCGGCCAGGTGGTCGGCAATGGAGGTTAGCCCTCATTAGCCGCACTTGAAGTTATGGTTATGATACCATCTTCTTGCAACTAAAAGACTAGTCCTATGCCACAGTATTATGGGCTGAAAAGTAATTTTCTTTAGCCTAGGATGCGTGGCACTGGCACTTTGTTTTTTCTTTGTTGAGAGGAGGCGGCAGTGCTGCCATCCCCTTAACTGTTTCGGTAATCTCTGGGTTGGAGAACTGAGTCTCTCCTATTCCCTGGGATTCTGCCGATACCGAAACAGAGTTTCTTTTACAGGTGGTAGGATTGACAATTTTTGCCAGTTCCTTTCACACTCGTTACAGGACAATGTTCCCTACCCCACTGTCCTCTTTTGATGGCTTAGCCATTGTCTTCTTTAGGCTGGCATCTTGCAACCTTCGTTTGCTGGTAGGTTGCCGGAGCCAGCCAGACTCCCTCTCGAGCCATGTCTTTGGCTGACGGCAAAGCATACTGCCACCAACCACATCATCTGTTGGCAATTGCTGGCGACCATGATGGCCGTGAGAGGAAAGTCCCTTCTGTTCCAGAGGTTCTTCAGTCCTCCCTTGGACTGCTGCTACAGGTCCTGTTGCCGGGGTACTGGTACTGCTGGACTTGCCTGCCGGCAGTGTATCGGCGATACCTCGTCGGCAATAGTACTGCAGCTGCATGGAAGCCTGAATGGTACATTCTCTCCTTCCATTAGAACCTTCTCTCTGGAAAAGGCAGTAAAATTAGACTTTTACATCTTTAATTAATGTATACATTCACAGTAAGGAGTAGCCTTTTTTCCATGCTATCTCTCTCTCTCTAGCTAGCATGCCGGGTATGCCTGCAAAACCTAGCTATGCCGGCAACATGCTGGCTGAACTACTGTATATTTTATACAGGTAGCCAGTATATCTGCATTATAGAATATACTGCAGATAGAAAACTACTAAATAGTTTTTGCTAGTAGTTATTTCCAATATATTTTGGATATCCAACACACGCATTTTCTGCGTCCAATCCTATATTGAATGAATATGATTTCTTCAATATCCTGATTAGAAATCAGTATTAGGATTACCCTACAATATTAAATACTTCAAGGCAGGAGTAGTACACTCCTAACCCTTAAAGGGTGCAGCCTTTTTCCTTGAATTTCCCTGATCAGGAAACTCTATATTTTAATATAGTAGGAAGACTACAGCAAATAAGCTGAGTGGCATATAGAAATATATGTCTTTATTTTCCTAGTCCAGCTGGCTTCATGCTAGATGGACCATACTGTCATCTGCTACTATGAAGGCAGCATAATGACTAGACTACAATACATGATTTACAGTAGCCAGTAAATTGCAATATAGACTTACTGCAATTAGAAAACTTCAGTACCATGATACAGTAGTATTTTCTGACATACCTTGGATACCCTTGTACGAGCATTCTGCTGGTACCATTCATATATTGAATGAATAAGTTTTCTTCAATATTCTGATCGACAATCAGTCATCCTGACCCCACAGTATTAATATTATTTTGGGACAGTGATTTGACACTTCAATACCCCTAGGGGTAAGAGTCCTTCTACTTGGAGTTACTCTATAGAGAAATCTCCATGTAGTTAATACTGAGAGGAGGCAACACCATGTGCTCACAGGGGTACACAAGTATGTATCTCCTACTATCCCTTTATAGCTTACTATCCTAAGCTACTCTATTGTAAATGACATTTGCATGTTGATTGTCAAGGAGATAATCCATTGTATACTCATTTGGTTTTCCTTTCTTCACAGAAGGAACACCAGATACCTTGTGCTGCAGTCCTCTGCAAGGCCAAGAGTAAGTATTTTTACGGTCATAATACTTTCAGGTTTCATACCCCCTGCAATATTATTTCCGGATCCCTACATTATTGGAACCCACAGGTTTGCAATATATGTCGGACATTAATGTCCGAAGGTTTCGAAAATCCCAAGTCTACGGAGACTAAGGATAAATTACGCAACTGGGTGAGAGGCTTTCAAAAGATATCTCCGGGACCTTTCCTACCTAATGATAGGATGCGTAAGCTACTATTTCCGGAAGCAAGTGGGGAAACAGTAGTGCCTCAGGAGCCAACTACATCCCCTGACGGCCAGAAAACCTTTGGGATTAAGGGCAAGAAGTGCCCCAGGGTAGAAGAGGAAAATGTTGCGTCGGAATTTCCTCCGCCTATGCTGGCTATAGAGCCATCGATGTCGACATCTTCGTCTTCTACCCCTCTATTGGATAATGTGGTACAATTATGTATCCAGCTGAAGAATCAAATAGAGAGCTTTCGTAAACAAAACGAAAAGCAGGAAGTAAAACGCAAGATAGAGCCTCGTAAAGCTTCTCGTGTAGCTTCCCAGGGGTCAGTCAAACGACCCTTGAATCAAGACCTACCAACATGCTCCGTAACCAATCCCTGGATATTTGCGGAGCAGATGCCGATTTCAAATGGCAATCTCTACATCTCAGAGAAATAAGATGCTGTTCATTTTGGACCAAATTAAATTTTGGCCAAGCTTTGATGCTTTCCCTACTAATTGTTGGGTTCGACTGAAGTACGAACCAAAGTCAAGAAAAGGACCAGAACCAAAGGAGGTCTTGATTCTCGACCATGAAAAGGCACAGACTATCCTTTCAGGTAGTCTGAGAAAGGCAGGTTATTCAGAGTCGAAGGTATTCTCACTGAATAACATACATCCTTCCTTTCTTGCTCCTACTTCGCTCTCATTCCCCTTCATGGGGAATGCATTTAATTCTGTTGCCAAAGCTGTAGAGGCGGGTAAGCCATGTCCCACACTTGATGAGTGCAAGCCTTTGTCACCAGCTTTTCCCGGACAGGAAAAGGATTGGAAGGAAGTCCATTTGACATTTGCAGTAGGAAAATTAGACAAGGACATCGCAAGTCGAAAATTCAAGGTATGTCTCCCTAAATTGTCTGAGTTGCTGTTGTGTGATGGACATGAGTCAAAGGAGAGATTTGCGACATCCCTTTCTCTACAAAACTACATAGAATTGTGTTCAACCTACAAAAGTACCCCAGGCATGCTCATGGTCATAGCCAAAATGCATATGGCTATCTTGGTGAAGGACCTTTACACCTTTATGAAGGCCAAGAGAGCATGTAGACAGTTTGTGTTCGCTGACGCAACAGTGGAACACGAAACAAGGAAGCTAATATCTTCCAACATCTGGGGTAAAGACCTCTTCCCACACGAGGTCATTAAGGGAGTAATTAAGAACGCCACCACTTCCATTCTACTCCTTATTCAACAGAGTATACAATGGATGTGCAATTGTAGACAAATTCTGAATGAAATTCCCATAAAATGTTACTAAACCTAGAAATGATTGTAATTCCTTAACATTTTCTGGCACTTTTGTTGATTGTACAGCTTTAATCTTCTCTTTAGTTTTGTGAATACCCTTGCCATTTATTACAAAACCTAAGTATTCCACTGAATCAACTTCTAAAATACATTTGTTCTTATTTACTCTAATATTATGTTCCTTCAACTTCTTCAGAACTGTTCGCAATCTTTCTCTATGTTCTCTTGTGTCTTTACCCGCAATTAAAATATCATCTATAAAAATGAATACTCCTTGCATTCCTGAAAAAATCTTATCCATAGTTTGTTGCCATATAGCTGGACTACTTGCAACTCCATAAGGTAATCTCTTTGGCCTAAACAAACCTACGGATGTATTTACAGTACACAATTCTTGTGAAGTTTCATCCATGGGAAGCTGTTGAAATGCTTGTCTTAAATCTAATTTAGAAAAAACACTGCATCCTGACATAGTTGCAAACATGTTTTTCGGATTTGGTAAGGGATGTTGAGCTACTTGCAGTTGTGGATTTAACGTTACTTTGTAATCTCCACATAACCTAACCTGTCCACTTTCCTTCACAATAGGAACTAATGGTGTAGCCCAATCTGAATATGTAACCTTTTCCCAAGAACCTTCACTTTCTAATCTCCTGATTTCTGTTTTAACTGCACTTTTCAATGCATACGGTACTGGTCTCGGAGCAAAAAATCTAGGAGAACTGTCAGGTTTCAAAACTAAAATTGCCTTTGCGTTCTTTACTGTACCTCTTTTATCTTCAAATACGTCTTGAAACTATGACATGATGTTATCCATAGATATTTCATTTTTGTTTTCATCTTGTCTACCTGCAACCTTCAAAATACTAGGCCAATCTAACTTCAAATATTGTAGCCAATCTAAACCTAGCAAAGTTTGTCCATTACCTTTTACTACTGTTAATGGCATTCTCTCTAATTTCTGTTCTTTGTACTGTACTTCTACGTTCGAAGCACCTATTACCTGAATATCAAAACCATTATAACTTTTCAAAATTCTATTTGTACCTTCTAATAACAAATTGGGAATGCTTTTAGCCATTTTCTCAGACATAATTGATACATCGGCTGCTGTGTCAACTTGCATCAAAATTGGTTTACCATTTATGATTACTTCTACCATGATATGTTTCTTTGCACCTTTGTTGACTGAGTTTATGCGAAACGCAAAATCAGTTTCTGAACTAACCTGATTATCATGAACATTTTCCTCATTATTCTCTTGACCCATAGTATCAACTGTAGCATTTATTTTCTTTGCGTACTGTTTAGGAAATCTACAAGCAGTTGCAAAATGACCCAGCTTTCTGCAATTTTGGCATGTCTGTCCAGTAGCAGGGCATTTCTTTGCTTCGTATGCAAGATGATCAGTTTTACCACACCTAAAACACTTGGGTTTTTCCTGTTGTTTCTGTGTATAAGCCTGATTCTGATATTTATGAACATTAGTGTTAGGCACTTTTCTATGACTAGGATTTGACATATTCCTTCTCTGATTCTCATTGGTCTTCCACTTAGAACCTACTGTATTAATTTTAGAATTTTGCATTCTATTGCTTGTAGAACTACCTATTATGTTACTTTGCCTATTTGATGTTTCTAAAGCTCTGTCTGTTATCAATACCTTTTCTAATGTTAAATCTTTATCTTGCAATAATTTCTTTCTTAGCTCTTCTGATGTGCAATGTGCAATTACTTGATCTATGATAACATTTTCTAACTCTAGAAATTCACATGAAACGGCTAAATTCTTTAGTCTAGTCACAAATGCATCTAAACTTTAATTTTCTTTCTGATAAGCTTGCGCTGAAAACTGGTATCTTTCAAAAAATTTATTGACCTGAGGAGCAAAATATGTGGTAAGAGCCTTAATTGCAGCTTCACTTGTGTCATCTGTAGGCTGCAAAGTCTTAAACACTTCCCGAACTTCCCTACCTGCTGTATGAAGTAATAATGCCTTCTTTTGGGCATCCTTCATGTTCCCTAATGCTTCTAAATAAATCTTAAATTCCTCACACCACTGTTGCCATCGTGTTGCAACAGAATTAGGCTCAGCAGTGATGCTGAAACCTAGCGGGTGTTCGATGTTAAAAGGCATTTTGTTTGCTTACCTTAATAACTGTGGTAGGTTAAGCTACTGTTCTGCAGTCACAAGTGTACTTCCTACCTATCTACCCAACTTTAAATTTCACCCTTTTGTGTATTTGATGAAATTCCTATTCTGCTGCTGGTAAAATCTTCATTGGGCGATTTTACTCTTGTCCCCTGACGTACATAGACCTTCTCTTGTGCTGGCCGTCCTTGTGCATAGGGTCCAATGTTTCTCCCTGCTTGCTTCTCCCTGCTTGTCCGTCGTCCTTTACGTCGCCAAATGTTCGATTTGATACTTTGGTAGGAAGTTCTATTAACCATAGTAATTACCTGGAACATAGATGAACAATTGTTAGTAATTATTTCTCAGCTGATCCCCTCCTCGTCGCCAAATGTTCGATTTGATACTTTGGTAGGAAGTTCTATTAACCATAATAATTACCTGGAACATAGATGAACAATTGTTAGTAATTATTTCTCAGCTGATTCCATCTGATGTCGTCGATGTGGGCTTGATGGATAATAAGACGTTGGTATTCTAAAAGATAAATTTAATGTATAAAAGACTACATTGTACTCTTTACTCTGTGACAGCTGACTCCCAAGTGCATATGGAGCGTCTTACACAATCTGACAAACCAAAACATTGCTAAACAAAAGAGCATCGCTCTGAAAAGACTTAAATCCCACTCCAGCACAAAACTATAAAGAATCACATCCTATCTCTGAGGTAACCAACAAATGTTTGAATCCTAATACCAAAACAAATCATTACTCTTATGTATAAAGCTTAACATGTCTTATTCATGCAATATGATGCAATGTTGCGCAATACCTGCAACACTTGAAATAATATAGTACATTACAATAATACATAACAATAAGTCTTCTCCAAAGATAGGGCTTTCCTTCAAAGAGAAAATCTTCTGTGGTTGTGGGTCCCCAACCTAAAAAGAAGATCGAAAATGTTGGAAATATCTGGGCTGCTCAACAACATCCCACTATTCCAGTGACCACGGTGCTACAGGCAGATAGTCAAAAGTCTAAGCCTACTACCTACTCGAAGCATAAAGACGCTTCGGCTAGGAGGAACTTTCCCTCAGGATCGCAGGACTTTCGACCCTTCGGTCCAAAGCCTATTCAAGATGAGCCATTGATGGGAAACAGAAATGTCCCTACCATCAATTTCCTTACCTTCTCCTACAGTTCAAAACCCTCCTGGAGAAGTATACCTGAGAGCTATAGAGCATACAGGTGGTAAGAAAACTAGCTCATCAAGTTCCAGGGAAGGCTGTTTTGTGTTCACGAGAAGGATTCAAGATATCAATGAGTCATTCTAAACTTGTCGGCACTCAACAATTTCATAAAAAACAGCAAGTTCTGTATGTTAATCCTTCTGAACATATGGACCTTGTTTCAATTAGGGGTGTTCGTAGTCTTGTCAGACCTGAAAGGTGTCCTTCGGAACCTTCCAGTCAACCACCCCCCTTCCTCCTATGTAGAATTCATGTTACAGAGAGTAACATTCATCCTAGGAAAGATACGTGCCGGACTCACAGTCCTAAGTATCTTCAAAGGATTGACAAACTTAGTCACATCAATGTCAAGCCTAGAAATAGTTCAGGTATTAATATACCTGATCAAGAGGCTGGAGTGGGCAGCACCCGAAGTATCCGGCCAATGTGCATTCAAAGAGATGACCCGGTTCCTGGGACATCACAGATGCCAGATAGGCTTCTAGAAGTCTCGACTTCCTCCAGCTCAGGGGTTTCGATGTTTTAAAAAACCATCGAAGCCCTCAGTCACATCAACTCTCCTCTCTTTTGGAAATATAAAAGGAGCTCGTGAGCTCTGTCAAGAGACTCAGGTATTCAGTCAGAATACCAAAACGCCTACAGGAAAAAGCGCTAAACTTTCCCCAGTTTGCTATAGTGACAGACCTGGTGCTAAGGGCACACCGGATAGATGCGTTAAGAGCTTGGAGAAAACACGCATCAAACGCTTGAAAGATCAAAACAGACTGAGATCGGTCCCTCTTTAATCGCTTCTCTAACAGAAATTAGAGCACGAAAGTCCCAAGACTTTGCTGGTCCTTCCATGGGTGGGTAAGCCCCCTCCCCACAGATCAGGCTCCCTACGACTGATCTGGGACACCGAAGCAATAATAAGACGTCACATTCGAACGTCTCATTCAGTCTTGGTGAAGTTACCCATCCCTCTCTTAATGGGACGGCACCTGCCAGCCGTTCATTTACAACTGATCCACGATGTGACGGTGGATACTCTATATCGATACAAACCGATAGAGTTGGAATGGTCCCGGAACTGCAATTCGACCTCTTCATCACGAGCGTCTTCAAGAAACTACCTCGCTATATAGCCACATATGAGGATCCTCTTGTGGGGCTGATAGACTAGATGATGCTGGTCCTAGCTCTGACCCTAGGTATATTTTCAAAGATTCAGAAATCAACTGCCTTCGTTCTATCACAGAGAACCCAAACCCTTCATTTCATGATTTTCTCGCTCTAGCGGTTAGAAAAAGGTTTGGGATCTCAAAAGGCAATATAGAATTCTTAGAAGAATACAAGGCCAAGTAAACTAGAAGACAATATGAGTCTTCCTGGAAAAAGTGGGTTGCGTTTGTCAAAGCAAAAGGACCGAAAGAAATTTCAATGAACTTCTGTCTGTCCTTCATTGTCCACCTTCATAGCCAAGGTCTGGCGGCCAATACGATAAATACGTGCAAGTCAGCCTTGACTAGGCCTCTCCTATATGCCTTTCAAGTGGATCTGGAGAATGAATTCTTTAATAAGACTCCAAAGGCATGTGCTAGGCTTAAGCCCGCAATAACACCAAAGCCTATCTATTGGTCTTTGGACAAGGTCTTACATTATGCCTCATCTGTGAACAATAGAGATTGTTCTCTTCAGGATCTAACCCAAAAGGTTATTTTTCTGTTCGCTATCGCATCCGGGGCTAGAGTTAGTGAAATAGTGGCCCTATCCAGAGATGAGGGTCACATTCAGTTCACGGAAGTGGGAGAACTGAATCTATTTCCTGATCCATCCTTTCTCGCTAAAGACGAGCTACCCTCTGAGGGAAGATGTCTCTCTATGTCCTGTAGAGTGTCTAAAGGTCTATCTTCGTAGAACTTCAGACTTCAAGGGAGGACAGCTCTTTAAAGGAGAAACTTCTGGATCAAAATTATCCATAAAACAACTAAGGGCGAAGCTCACCTACTTTATTCGTAGAGCGGATCCGGACAGTACTCCCGCAGGTCATGATCTGAGAAAGATTGTTTCATCACTGAACTTCTTTCAGTAAATGGACTTTGGGCGCCTTCGTTCATACACTGGATGGAAATCATCCAAAGTGTTTTACAAACCCTATGCAAAACAAGTGCATGAACTGAAACACTTCGTAGTGGCGGCAGGTAGTGTAAAACCTGCCCCCTAAT
>NW_027171653.1:37500-55000 GCF_036898095.1 Palaemon carinicauda
TTCATTCTTTTATTTTATTATTATTATTATTATTATTATTATTATTATTATTATTATTATTATTATTATTATTATTATTATTATTATTATTATTATTATTATCTATTGCTGCCTTACCCAAACATTCTCGTAAATTTTTGTTCTTCAACTGGCATTCTTCATTCTGAGTAACTATAAAGTTGATTGGCTAACTTTTCAACGCGAATATTTTCTAAGTCTCTTTTTGAGAACCAGTGTCTAGCATACGCATATAACTAGATCGATTAAGTCTGGTGCCTGTAAGGGATTGAGGTTAAAAATGTTATCGAAGTTTGTTTAAAGAATTTTCCATCAAATTAGTCCTCTTGATTTTTTCCATTCCTTTAATTTCCTTGTTGTATAGAGTTAAATGTCGTTCCCTACATTTCATAAGTCCTTTTATGAATGAGGATGTCATGAGATCTAGGTAATGAAAGTTTGTGACAGGAATAACAACTTTTATTTGTGTTCGGTCTACGGGAATCCAGACATGGATGATTCTATCTTTGATTGTCTTCTTACCATTATGGCTATGATACAAGAAGATGATAGGAAGGCTTCTTTTGTCTATCTTGGTGATTTCAATGTTACCACAGGGAGTGGTTAGGTTCTGTTTTTCCTACCGATCCCCATGGCTTAAAAGCTTTAGACTTTGCCTCTGAATCAGGCTGTGAGCAAATCATAAGTGAACCTACACAAAGGTGTGGTAACTGTTTGGACCTCGTATGCACTGACTCTCCTGGCGTTATAACAAATAAGGTTGGTTCTCCAATGGGGACATCTGATCATGCCTTGATTTCATTAGTCGTGAAGACTGAGCAGCCTGTCCCTGAGATATCATACTCATGTAAAATGTATATGAAAACTCAAGCAGAATGGAATGGAATTTTGCATGATCTTTAGGGCTTAAATTTGTTACAATTATCTAGTGTTGATGCTATTGTCCCTTTGAATGAGAATCTAGTCAATATAATTGATAGACGTATCCCTTCTCGTGAGCTAAGGTACCAAGTGAGAAACAAATGATAATTATAGACGTGCTTATTTGGAAAAGCAGGAGGCCTATCTAAGGTAACATATTTGCCCTGGAATAACTATATTCATCTTAGAGCTTTTGCTCGGAGGGTTTATGGTTTACTGAAAAGGAATACAATCTAACCATCCAAAAAACAACTCTTGCGGGTACAACTCGGGATCATAAACGGTGGTCTACCCTTACATCTACACTTTATTGTAAATTCCACAGTTCCAACTTTACTTAAACCAGATGGTGCATTCACTCACTGTTCATAGGAAAAGGCAACCCTTTTGGGTGATGTGTTTGACAGTAAACAGAGTAATGAGAAACTCAGACTTCCTCATTCTTCTTTTCCTGAGACTACATTAACTAGTTTAGCTTTTCGATCTCGTGAAATTAAAGCTCTAGTTATGGACCTTGATGCTTATGGAGTGTAGAATCAAATGGCATTTTTCCATTGCTTTTTATAAAGACAGCAGATTTCTTAGCTCGAAAGTTATATTTTATTTTGCGAAAGTTAGTAAGAAGAGGAACATCTAGTATTTGGTGGAGAATTGGTAATGTTACTCCTCTATGTAAATGTGCTTGTGGTAGCTCAAAACCAACTGATTACCGCCCAATTTCCATATCTCCCATATTATCTAAAATTGTTTGACGTCTTCTGGCAAAATAACTTAATAGGTTTACTGAAGGTAATCATCTATTCCCCAGTTTGCAATTTGGTTTTTCTAAAGGCCTTGGAACATTTGATGCCCTGCTTACAATCTCCATTGCTGTACAGAAATCCTTTGAGTTTGGTCAATAAGTTCGTATGATTGGCATTCATTTTAGTGCTGCCTTTGACCGTGTTAATTATGAGGCCCTTTTTTTTAAACTCAAAAAGTTGGGAGTAGGTGAGTCGTTTCTTAGCATTATCATTTAAGTAATACATCTCAAAGAGTTGTTGATGGGCACCATAGTGAGTATAGGAACGAGATATCTGGTGTTTCATAGGCTAGTGTTCTTGGCCCATTACTTTTCATACTATTTACACAGGACATGTGGTTTGGCCTAGAAAAAAAAAGCTTGTTGCATATAATCCTCTTAACGAGAAAATGCCTTGACGTTGTCATATAATTTCTTCATATTGTTGAAGAATTATGACGGGCAAGAGGGAAATCGAACTTTGTGAAATTTTTCCCCAAGTTCGAATCTAGATATCTTTCTCTTTCCTCTATTTCTTCTGCTTAATACTACTTCAACCTTCTTCTAATTTTATCAACTTTCTTTTTTCTCGCTGTAATAACTCTATGAGTATTATTATCTCAAGTGTATATATATATATATATATATATATATATATATATATATATATATATATATATATATATATATATATATACACATATATATATATATATGTATATATATATATATATATATATAATATATATATATATATATATATATATATATATATATATATATATATATATATACACACACACACACACACACACATATATATATATATATATATATATATATATATATATATATATATATATATATATATATATATATATATATATAAATAATATTCATTTTATTTGTTCATTTATTTTTCATTTGTTTATTTTTATTTGATTTAAATGGCGTGGATACTTCTACATTCGTTATTACTGCCTGTTTAGATGAATGGGAGAAGAGATCACAGTTGGGAGGTATTTGCATTCAAAGCTATATATGAGAGTATTGGATGATCTCACCAATCTCGATGATGGTTTGAACCTTTTTGGCAGAACTACTCTCAAGGGTCGGTTCATCGGAATCCAAGGGGATCCAGTCCTTGAGGTGGGACTCTTGAATTCTGGCCGAAAGCCCGTTATTACAGATATGGGGAGGATGATTCAATATTTTCTTGGTTTCAGTCCTAACAGGTGGGTCTAGCTTACACCTGTGCCTCTATATCTGCTTTGATGCTATCTTTCGGGTAGGGTATGGAGTGGACCATCTGGGAAGTATACTCTCATTGCGCTGATGGTGGACAATGCAAATTTCCTTTCCAACATTTGATACTTTCTTAAAATTCTGAAGCAGGTAAACCAAAAAAAAAACAACCAACGAAAAACTAAAAGAAAATCCCACCCATAACTATGGACCCTTCAAACACTGACTCCCCATCCCCTGGATATGCTGACAGCCCCCCCCCCCCCCCCCCCCCCTTCGCACTGTTAACGACCTCTGATAATTTAAATAGGGAAAGTTCTGTTGATGACCTCGGAACAGGAAAGGACCATTTTACTGATATTGCAAAACTAAGTAATTTGCGTAACACGAGGAAACTTCGAATCCATCATGTTACCCAAATTTCAGTAGAGACAAACTATTATGATCTATATAAATCATTTGAGTGCTATGGATGTATAAGAAATAAGGATGAAACTTGAAGATGAAACATGGCATTCATGGATATCTTACAGTAGTTATGACGAAGATTTAGTGCAGTAAGTAACATGAATAATATTAAAATTTATAACTTGAATGTTATGACTACTCTCTGCGATAAGGTATCAAAGGATTTGGATGTATATAGGCCTGCCGATTGGTTTGAAAAAGACCCGGATTTAGTTATGCCTTCCCAGAGAAAGCCAAAACTACCAATGTGGGTTATAACTGAATCAAAGGAGGTTACAGGGAACTATTTTGAAATATGCAAATTAATTCAGAAGTAGGAAGTATTGCACGGGGCGATATATCTCGTTTTGGAAAAAAATGTTTCCTTATCCATGCCAAATCAAGTACATAGTCTGTAATACTGTCCAGCATGAAAATAAATAATGATAACATTAAGTTAAATGCCCAATCCACTTAGATTATAGCTACGGAAGGGGAGTAGTTTTTAACAGAGATCTGTATGAATTTACAGAGAGGAGATACTAACCATGTATCCCCTAAATGTCTGTAAAGTTCACAAAGTCCTTGGTACATCAATGATAATTCTTACGTTCCAGGATGCTGATTCCCTTTCCATATTATCATAGAACACTAAATGATTAAAGTAAGACCATTCAAGCAGATGTAACTGTAATGCTTTAATTGTTTTAAATTTGGGCACCCGTCGAAAGTTTTCAGAAATAAAAAAAAATGTTGGGTATTTGGTCAAAATCTCACCATGGAGAAATTGCAATTGGAGCCAGGTGTTTAAATTACAATTCAATCACAAATCCACCTACAAAAGCTACGAGCTGTATAAGTTGGAGGAAGTTGCTTTCAACAAATCTGATTTAGAACATATAAGTGTTAGACATGCCAAAAGACTATTAAATAAATCAAATACCTATGCTAGGTTATTAAAATCAAACCCACCTAGTACTGCCAATAGCTCTGGAAAAAGAAATATACCATCTGATAACATGTCAAATGACGAGGTAAGCATATTACCTCCTGAGGCTTTACCACGGCGTATTAACACTAGGGCATTGCCCATTTCTGTACATGTCTTTGCCTGATTTGATGAAGGTTCCACTTAAAACCAACTTACCTGATGCACCTGTAGTGGGAAAGATGCAAAAACCTAGAATCCCACCATCTATTAATTGTAAAAGAGAGAGACCTCCATCTATGTCACCCCCCTCCATTAGAAACATTAAAGTTATGACATCAAATAAATTTGTCTGTTGATGTTACTAGTGAACCAAAAGATAAACTGAATAAATAAAGAAATTCAAGTTAAGTTCCACCATCCGCCTCAACAAATAAATTAGGACACAAAGAAAATCACAAAAGTAAAACCCAACATATCAACACCATCTCTGAAGAAACCTACAGGTAATAATATTTGATTAAAAACTGCTTATGAGAAGACCTCATTCAAGATGGCTTCCAGAAATAATCCATAGATTTCTCTTCCATTTTCAAATGGAATTGTCAGGGTTTAAGGGCCAAATATGAAGAACTTAAGATCCTAATTCATGAAAATTCCCGAATAATTGAATGTCTACAGGAAAGTAAGCTTGATGCTAACGCTCCTAGTCATCGAGAGTATGTTAGCTATAGAACACCATATAATCAACAAGCAGGGAGCCATGGAAGAAGTCTCATGTACGTACGTCGAGATGTTCCCTAAATACCTTTGTCTATTTGTACACCCCTGCAGGCAGTGGTTGTACAAATTGATATAGGGAGAAAATATACAATATGTTCTTTATACTTACCTCCAAATAATAATATTTTATATGATGATTTAGTAGAGGTCATTCAACAACTCCCTCAACCTTTTCTCTGACTGGGAGATATGAATGGTAGACATCCTTTATGGGGTGATGTCTTGGCAAACACAAGGAACAATATTATCTCATCAA
Source organism: Palaemon carinicauda (assembly GCF_036898095.1). NCBI lineage: Eukaryota > Metazoa > Arthropoda > Malacostraca > Decapoda > Palaemonidae > Palaemon > Palaemon carinicauda. The sequence goes on from NW_027171653.1 coordinate 42,880, forward strand.
TTGTGGAGAATGAGGATGTCGGACTCCTTAATACAGGAGAGCCTACGCACTTCCATTTTCAGACAGGTACCCTGTCATGCATTAACCTTTCAATTGCAAGCTCTAACTGCCTTCTTGATTTCAATTGGAGGACTTTAGATAATTGGCATACTAGTGATCATGTGCCGATCATTATAAACACCAACAAGGGTCCACCTTTACAAAGATCGCCACCATGGAATCTCGACAAGGCAGACTGGGTTGAATTTCGTAAGCTAAGTGAAATCAAGGGGAGTGCAGAACAGTTTGAATGTATTGTGATACCATAGACCTACTGAATGGAACTTTCCATACGGCAGGAATCAATTCTATTCCAAAGAGCACAGGATTATTTGAAACGACGGCCAGTCACTTAGTGGTCTTCAGAACTAACCGCCTTGCACAGAGCCACCAGAAAATCTCTGACTAGATTGCGTGGACGGCATACTGATGAAAATTTGATAACATACAAAAAGTGAAGAGCATAGTTCCGTCGTGCCATGAAAGAAGCTAGACGCAAGTCTTGTGTGTCTTTTGTTTCCTCCATTAGCAGTAGAACACCACCATCTTCTGTATGGAGGAAAATAAAAAAGATTACAGGCAAATTTACCCTAAACCCACCACCAGTGTTGAAAGTTAACGGACAGTATGTGACAGAAGTAAATGATGTTAGCAAAGCCCTGGCTAGTATTTTTTAAAATGTGCCATGCATGTGTGTAGCAGCTCGTGGTCACCAGTATAGGAGTATTGAAGAAAAGAGAATTTAAAATTTTGTAACAGGAAGGGAAGAATCATATAATTGTCTTTTTAATGGAAGAGAACTTGACTTCGCACTTGCTACCTGTAACGATACAGCGCCTGGACCTGATGGAATTCCATATACAATGGTTAAACATGTACATTTTAATACGAAGTTATTTATTTTAAGCATTATTAATAGAATATGGCATGATCATAGTTACCCAAGTGTTCGGGAAATAGCCATTATTTTAGCCTTTTTAAAACCCGGTAAGAACAAGTTTTTAGCAGCAAACTACCGACCTATTGCATTGACATCTTGTCTATGTAAAATCATGGATAATATGATCAATGCAAGGTTGATGTGGTACCTTGAAAGGAAAAATCCACTCAACGACTGATGTGCTGATATAACTTGAAACTTCTATTAGTGAAGCCTTTGCTTCCGAACTGCACCATGTGACAGTCCTTTTTTACCTTAGAAAGGCATATGATACCACATGGAGATATGGTATACTTAAAACAATTCATAAATTAGGATTAAAAGGAGAGCTACCACCATTTATTCAGTCCTTTCTTTCACATAGAGTTTTTCAAGTGAGAGTGGGGGAAACACTATCACAGATTAATGTCAGGAGGAAGGAGTTCCTCAGGGTAGTGTGCTGAGTGTAACCCTGTTTGCACTAGCAATTCATGGGATATCCTCAGTCATTCCCTGGGATGTTCTCTCAACACTATTTTTTGGATGATCTCTAAATATCATTTGCTGGAGCTAGAATGTCAATGGTTGAGAGAAAAATACAACTCTATATTGACAAAATTATCCAGTGGGCCAATATGAATGGATTTAAGTTCTCGACAAGTAAAACTACTATTGTCCATTTTTGTCATTTCCGGGGAGTACATCCAGACCCGGATATATACATTAAAGGTCAACGGATCTCATGTGTAAGTGATGCTATATTTTTATTTTTGATATTTGATTATAGGCTTACATGGGTTTCTCACTTAAAAGCACTAAAAGCTAAATTTCTCGAGGCTCTGAATATTTTGAAAATATTGTCCTATACATGATGGGGTCAGACTGCAATACAATTTTAAAATTATACAAGGCCTCGATTTTTCGCAAAATTAGTTATGGGTGTGAAATATACTACTCAGCCACCCCAAGCCGGTTAAAGATATTAGATTCAATACATCATGCTGGTATTAGATTGTCCACAGGAGCATTTAGAACCTCACCTATCCCAAGTCTCCTTGTTGTTGCTGGTGAGTTAACTCTATACCTTTACCAAATGTCTTCTATCATTCAGTATTAGTTTAGATAGCAAAGACTCCCTAATTCCTTAGCCTTTCAGACGGCAAGCCTTGTAAGTCACTCAACATACTTTAGGTTGTACCCAAAATCAATAATTAAACAGTCTTCATAAAATTAGAATTAAGGTGCTTCCATTTAAGGTATCTTCAACATCTCCATGGAAATTACCAGAGATATCTTTTTTAGATAATTTTTTGTAGTTGAATAAGAATATGACTGACTTATAATCCAGGTCTCTTTTTTATGGAATATGTAGAACAAAGGGGATCGACTTTTATATGCACTGATGGCTCCAAATCTGATGCTGTCGTTGGATTTGGAGTACTTAGTAATGGTTTTAATTGTATAGGTGCACTCTTCTAACAGCTTCCACATTTACTGCCGAACTGTATGGCATTTGAGAGAATAGTATTGGAAAAGAAGGGTAATTTTACAATTTTTAGTGATGCAAGGAGTGTCGCTCAAGCTTTAGAAGTTTTTAATCCTAGTAACCCTCTAGTTTTCAAGATTTTAGAATGGCTTTTTATTATTGGACTGAGAGTTATAATGGTTCGATTTTGTTAAGTTCCAACACATGTAGGTGTGTCTCGGAATGAGATGGAAGATTCACTGGCAAAAAAATGCTGCATCCAAGTTGCTACCAAGAAGGTATCCCATTTCCTGTAAAGATTTCTTACCTAACATCAAAAAATTGTTTTTCAATAAATGACAACAGCACTGGGATAGTCTAGATGGCAATAAAATGAGAGAAGTAACAAATGTCATATCTCCTCGGAGGTATAACATGATGCCCCGAAAATGGGAGACATCTCTTTGTTGTCTCCGTATTGGTCACACTTGGTTGACACACGATTTCTGCTGAAGGGCCAACACCAGCCGTATTGCAACGACTGTTTAATACCTTTAACAGTGAGGTATTTGTTGACCGAATGCCCCAATTATAATGAATTAAGAAATATTTATCTTTTTGAGGCTCGTGGTGAGGATGGCAGGTTCATCCTTGCCAAGATTCTTGGACGTGATGTGTCCTACTATGGGAGGGGCATTTTTATATTTATTTAAGAAGCAGGTCTTCTGAAAACTATTCAACTTCTATAATGACATTTAACTTCTATGGTCTTGATAGAATATTCTTTTATTTTTTTTTATATAAAATAAGTGATATTGGTGTCAATGACCTTAGATGTCAGGATGCCTGGAAACTTTACATCAATCAATCAATTAGTTGTTGCATATAAAGATGATGCTACTTTCTTTACATCACTTTCATCTCCTGCAAGTAGATCTGGTGTTGCTGAATCCCTTAATAAAGATCTAGCTAAAATTAGTGCATGGTTCAAATTATGGAAAATGAAGTTGAATCCTAACAAAACTCAAAGTATGAATGGAAGTAGGTCAAGGACACTGGCTCCTAAATATCCGGATCTCAACACTGATAATGTTTCTTTAACTTTGTATGAGTCTTCTGAAATTTTAGGTGTGATTTTGGACAGCAAATTTACTTTTGAGAAACACAATAGGTCTGTGTCTTCTTCAATAACACAAAAACTTGGCTTATTCAGAAAATCTTTTTAAGATTTTCGGTGATCAATCTATTCCGAAAAAGTGTTTTAATTCTTTCATTCTACCTTGTTTCAAGTATTGTTCTCCTGTCTGGTCTTCAGCTTCTGATTCTAATATAAATTAGTTTGACAGAAACTTACTGTACATTAAATTTATCATTCCTGATATAGATATTAATCCTTTGCACCGCCGTTCAATTAGTTCATTATGCATGTTGCTCGAGATTTTTCATAATTCTGATCATCCTTTTCATTCAGATCTTCCTGTACAGTTCCCTTTTGTTCGTAATACTTGGCAGGCATTTAATTCTGATAGCCAAGCCTTTTCCATCATGAGACTTAATAATACACAGTATTCTAAAAATTCAATTCCAGCTCTGACCAAGTAGTGGAATGATCTTCCTAATCGGGTAGTTAGGTCAGTAGAACATCAAAATTTCAAAGTTGCAGCAAATGTTTTTATGTTGACCAGGCTGACATAAGTCTTTTTAGAGTTTATTTATGATATATCTGTTTAGACGTTGTTACTGTTTTTAGAATAATTAATGTTAATCATTTTTCTCATTGTTTATTTATTTCCTTTCCTGGCTGAACTATTTTTCCCTGTTGGGCTTATAGAATATTCCTTTTCCAACTAGGGTTGTAGCTTGACTAGTAATAATAATAATAATAATAATAATAATAATAATAATAATAATAATAATAATAATAATAATATCTATTTACTAGTAATTAATAATTAATCCATCCATATACCAAAGGCACTTCCCCCAACTTTGGGGGGTAGCCGACAACAACAAGAAACAAAAAAAAAAAAAAGGGGGGACCTCTACTCTCTACGTTCCTCCAGCCTAACCAGGGACTCAGCCGAGTTCAGCTGGTACTGCTAGGGTGCCACAGCCCAACCTCCCACATTTCCACCACAGATGAAGCTTCATACTGCTGAGTCCCCTACTGCTGCTACCTCCGCGGTCATCTAATTAATAATTAATAATTAATAATTAATAATTAATAATTAATAATTAATAATTAATAATTAATAATCAATAATTAATAATTAATAATTAATAATTAATAATTAATAATTAATAATTAATAATTATTAATTAATAATTAATAATTAATAACAACAACACCATTCCATGCTTTTCTAAAATTAGTGTTATGAAAAGTATTTCCTTTGAAATGATGCTCTTTCCATTTAATCATCGGTGTCGTTTATGTCATCAGGCGTCCCAATGACAGACAGTTAATATCTATCTCATTACCCGACTCGGTGAATTTTCCTGATAAACATAGGTGATAGTGAAACAGATTGACTAGAGGGAAAAGATTCAGATCCTTTGTAATCTTGCGCAGTATGGCCTAAAGTTAAGATGATTCTATAAAAAGGATGGCTGACATGAAATTCTACTTTATTCGATATCTTGACTGTAAATCTTTTGCAAAAGTACACCGGCCTTTTATCTTTTGAAGTGTGACGAGGGGAATGAACTCAAGAACCTACAGTACATTTTCCTCCACACAAGCTCAAAGTCCCTTTCCCTTCTGCAGTCTGACGAGGTGAATTACCTAAAGAACATTTAACCGTATGGTAATCCTTTTAAAAATGGTTTATTTTCTTTAACGTAGACATGGACCAGTTTACCCAACGTCAGAAACCTGATATTGATGAACCTCTTGAAAAGAAAAATGATGATAATGATGTTAATGCTGATGTCCTTATCTTTCGGGGAAGACGAATCTTCTATACACCAGAATACCCAACAGAAGGAACTGGGGAATACCAGATTTTGTTATGCCTTCATAAAGTATTTCTGTTTTCTCTTAATAATACTTTTCGTATGCTTCATATAGGCTTTAGTAATGTTTTACTGCTTAGCTGGTATAGGTGTTTTCCTTTAATATTATGTTTCGTATTTTCTTTTCATGTTTTAGCAATGCTTTGCTGCTAAACTAGTGAAGAATAAAATTCAGTTTATTTTAAGAACTTGAGTTTTAGTAGTGAACTTCCTACAAAATATCAAAGGACTCTATAACTGTTTCATAGCATGAAGTATTTGCATTATATAATTTACTTTGATCATACTTCTAGAGTATGTAACTCAGAGATAAAAAAAAAAAAGTTCCTGTGTTACAACTATCTCCTGGAAACATACATGGCATCCCAAATGTTATATTTTATATTCGCATATATGTCTTCCACCATATCCTGTCACTTAGGTACCTGGAACGAATATTATGGAAACAAATGGGAATCTAAATATTTAATGTCTTTCAGGTGGGATATGCGGTTGGACTTTTTCGATATGGCAATTGAAGCACCGTCAAAAGTGCTTCTTTGGAGAACTCGATTTGAAAAGCGAAAAGAGGGAAAGGAGAATAACAAGATGAAATTTACATTAATGTATGTTTTGTATATACAAATATATATATATATATATATATATATATATATATATATATATATATATATATATATATATATATATATATATATATATATTTCTATCTCATACTGGTATCGAACCCTGGCCCCTTCAAATGAAAGGTCAAGTCGCTTCCAACCATCCCAGCATAGGCTCTAAGGAAGTCGGAACCTAACTGCTAAATGCAGTTCAGGATTTACCTGACGAGACATCAGTCTCTTACCAGTGAGTTTTCACCGACTTCCCGGCCCACCAGGTTACACATTTGATAGCCTTTATTTCAAATTACCCCTAATGAGTCAATACGGATGAAAAAGAACAAAATATCGCGCTCAAATAGAAATCTATTTTTATCGCATACTGCGATCGAACTCTAGCTCTTTCTAATGGAAGGCAAGGTTGCTAGCAATCACGTCAATAGAAGCTCAAAAGAAGTCGCGACGTAACTATGAATTATAATTCAGGATTTACTTGGCAAGACGTCAGTGAGACATTTAGTAAGATCAGTGTTACTGTATAGCAATGAGTCGTCGTATGACAATGAAACAATATTCAACAAATTTTGTATATTTGAGAACCAAGCCCTCAGAAGGATATTGGAAGTTAAATGGAAGGAAAGGATTAGAAATCAAACTATAAGAGAGATTAATTCACCAAAATCTAAACTCGGCTCCAAAAGTTACTAAAAGATTTCAAAGACCCAGGGCTACATGGCTGAAGACTATAAAGCTTGAAGTAGGTGATGATGAATGGAGAAGTATTAATTTAAAATCTCATAACAAAGAGGACTGGTGGAATCTTATCTAGGCCATTTGCATCAAAAGGCTTAGATGGAGAGGATGACGATGATGATGTATATATATATATATATATATATATATATATATATATATATATATATATATATATATATATATATATATATATATATATATATATATATATATATATATATATATATATATATATATATATATCAATAAATAGGAATAGTATAACAAGGAAAATTAATATGTGTGAGAGAGAGAGAGAGAGAGAGAGAGAGAGAGAGAGAGAGAGAGAGAGAGAGAGAGTTTCAGAAATACTATTTAGTATGATAAACATCCGAAATTATTACATTATTTCTCTATTGTAAGTCTACAGAAGAACTTGTATATTAGACACTGTGAAATTGGGAGGGATAGGATTTAATTGGTCATTTCCCTAAAAATCCTGTTGGATTCAAACGATCTCCAAATCCCTAGTTTCATCTGGTGAAATGCTGCTACGAACGGTCCTTCAAAAATAAATACGTGCATTGTTGTATCCGATAAATTCCAACTTCCGTCATTTGTGCCAAGTAAAGTTATATAAAGACGGCAACAAAAGGTTGTCCTTCCCAAGGAAACGTTCGCTACCAAAGAGCATCGTAGAAATTCTCTCTCCATTTAACGATGATCTTAAAGTAGTATAAACTTGTGGTTGAGTGTCCCTGTTCCCGGAGTTAACAACAACTAAGAAGGTTGAAAAGTTTTATCTCTCATGGTCAACAGATTTACATTCATAGGAGGCTTTTTGCTATCAAGAGATATGATATAAACCGACTTTGATATCAATACAGAAGTAATCCTGGAGACATTTTAATCCTCTATGTATACATTTCCGTCTCTCCAAACTCTCATCTTAAACTCTATGCCTAGTACTAAATTCCTCAAAAGCATCACAATCAATATTCGTACTAATAAAGAGAAATGTTGACAAATAATTGTCATATATATTTAACAGCTTCATGCAACTGCCACACTTCATCTATATAAATGAACATTGGCTCCTTTTGTTATAGGTATTCTCCGTTTTTAATGATTTATTTGTAGAAATCATCAACATACATCCATGTCTTGTAGATGGCTTCTTTTCACCTGCTCTCTCTCTCTCTCCTCTCTCTCTCTCTCTCTCTCTCTCTCTCTCTCTCTCTCTCTCTCTCTCTCTCTCTCTCTCTCCGATATTTTCACCATTTATTTAAATTACTACAACACTTGCACTTGCAACTCTCAACTGGTGGCCATTAGCCGTTTTCCCGAGAAAATCATTCATTTTCCCGCCCTTCTATTATGACATTAAGTATAAGGTATTCACATCTACACATTCTCTAACACTGCCTATCCTCAAGGCTGAACTTTATTCCCGCAGCCACTTGCAATTCGGGAACCGCCTCGGCCCCAGCAACCAGGAATCATATAAATACATGAATAATACAGCATCTGCCTGACGGATCTTACTTGACATATTTAACCTCCGATTGTTTTTAGAAGTGTCGACAAGTACGAGTCTGCGTTGACCAATCGTCGGTGGGGCGACATCGACCAGAAGGTGGAAATGAGAGAGGAAATCCGCACCGAGGATTAGCATTGTGACGTCAGCAACGAGAAACTTCCAATTGAATTTACCGTTTCCGAACGATAATGTGAGGTTCTCGTAACCGTAGGTGGGGTATCGCAGATCCGTTGCAGCTACCAAGCGGACGTCGGCAGATGTAGACAGACTATGTTGTGCCTTGAAGAGTTTCCTTGGCAAAAGAGAACGACAAGCACCCGTGTCTACCAAAAATCGCACTCCCGTTCCTGCATCCTGTAAAAAGAAAAAGATTAGAAACATGGGAGGCCACCGCCACAAGCGATGGCCTACTTACACAATTTTTGGCCACTGACAATCTTTGGCACATTTCTTCGCGGTTGCCCCGAATCGGAAGTGGTAGTAGCAAAACTGCGGCGGATGGGAGGTAGTAAGTGGCTGTAGAAGTCGTTCGTTGGGGCGCTGAGCGATTGGTGGGTGGTGGGCGCTTTGTCGCCGCTTCGGCACGTCACGGGGTAGGCGTGTATGTCCTACGGCATTCATGTCAGCTTCGGTTGACGTTGAATAGGCCTCCTCGTTGTCAGGGGTGGAGGCGTTGATGGAGGTCTTGAAGTGGCTGTCCATAAGGGTGTCGGCTTTGGTCATCAAGTCCTTTATGGGTAAACTATCGACATCGGTATGACAGCGCGCACAGGTTCAGGTAAACGGCGTATCCAAAGGGCACGGAGTAGGTTCACCTCACGAGGAGAGCCGTCTGCGGCAGGTTGAAGGCGAGCGATACTGGTCATTTCCCTGAGGGCAAGCGAAGCCCTTTGGTCCCCCAACGGTTGTTGCGAGAGCTGAAAAAGCTTTGCTATACGGGGCGGCTGGCGACGGCGAGTACTGCTGCAGAAGGTATGATTTGAGGTCGTCATACGCTATTGGGGTGTCTCCTTGTTCACAAAGCCAGTCGGATATTTCTGGGAAGGTGTCCTCGGGTAACGCCGCGAGAAAATAATCAGCTTTGGTGGTTGAGCGAGTCACGCCCCTGATACGAAACTGGACTTCTGCGCGCTGAAACCAAGCAAACGCCTCTCCGCTGGCAAACGATGAAAGTTTGAATGGCGCGGCCGCAGCACCAACTGCCGTAGAGTCCGCCATAGTACCAACGATGAAGGGGCGAGGGGGGGGTGGAAGGCGGGGTGGGAGGCGAGTCGACTTCCGGGGTCACCAATGTGACGGGCCGAGAGAGGGATATGAACTCAAAGGCAGGATGCAATAGACTGAGTTATATTATTATAGAACACTCTCCTTTATATACAAAACGGCAAGGCAACAGGACATGGCATGTTCGACAGACAGACAAAGTTCAGAGGAAAACCGGAGACATGATCATTCAGGTTCTTTTTAGTGCGAGGGAAGAGCGCAGATACAAGCATAATATATACAATAGGAATTATGTACAATTGTGTGACACACGGTTGGTACAGTTCACTCAACAATGTTATACGTATTTCCAAACTCAGCAAAATTGCCACAACATTTTACTTATAAATTTAGCATCAACTTAACACATTGTTATCATCACGTTTATTTAAAACACGTCGAAAGAAGAAATGAGGTCTGTTCAAACAACAACAGCAAAGGAAAAAAAAAGTTCTACTCATCAACTCGAGGGATGTCACGTATACAGGGGTAAGAAGGAACACTTTTGAAAACTACCTTTTCAGGTACCACTTGTATGTGTGCCTGATGATGTTCAGACACTGCACCATTAATAATACTTTGTATCACAACTGTGTTAGATTAACCATCTTTACCCAGTACGGACCATAATACGCTGGCTCTAGTTTGTGTTTCCTAGGTTGTAATCGTTTCAAATACACACGATCGCCCACAAATACTTTTACCGGTGCGGTTTTGAACCGACCATCATACTTTGAGCTGTGATTTTCATTAGCTCTTTTCAAAAACCTTTCAGTGGTGTTCATTACTCTACTCAATAGATTTAATAAATATACACGGTATGCTCAGCTGAATAATTTGGAAATTGTTGCGAATTAATGAGTACCGTATATGGTAACACAGGATCTTGTCCATACACTAAAAAAAAGGCGTGTCCCTGAGCGAGGCATTATACGCAATGTTTAAAGCTAGCTCAGCCGGAGGAAGCATGGCGTGCCAATGAAGGGGGTCATCAGCCACTAAGTAACGCGAAATTCGCACTACTTCCCTGTTATGCGACTCTACTAAGCCATTTGCTGAAGGCCTATATGCGGTCACTGAAAAGTTTTCAATTTTCATCAAGTCCGTGACCGATATCACCACCTTATTTCTAAATTCAAGACATTAGCACTCATCAAAATTCTCGGACAATCAAACCTAGTAATGGAAGAGCACAGCACCTGGGCTAATGAATTTGCAGATTTATCCAACGTTGAGTAAGTATGAGTGTACCGAGTAAATGCATCCACAAATACACTTATATACTTATGTTACGTTAACCCAGTAGGAAATGGTCTTACTACATCCATATGCACTCTATAAAATTTGATGGGGACAACCGGCCACTTTCTGGCTTTCGGTACAGTGTTTTTATGTTCTTTGAAACAGTTACAAGCATGGCAACCTTTTATATAATTCATTATGGATTTTTTCATTCCTAACCAAAAGAAAGGATTCACGTACTCTCCTTAATGCTCCATCAATTCCTAAATGCCCTGCATACGGACTTGCGTGTAAAATGTGCATGGCTCGTTTAATTAAAGAGGGCGGAAGAACTAATATATATATATATATATATATATATATATATATATAATATATATATATATATATATATATATATATATATATATATAATATTATATATATATAATTATATATATATATTATATATATATATATATATATATATATATATATATATATATATATATATATATATATATATATACATATATATATATATATATATATATATATATATATATATATATATATATATATATATATATGAGTGTGTGTGTGTGTGTGCAGTGACCCCAAACCCCAAATGTAGTTCAACGAACGATTGCTTGCTGAAGAAATATTTATTTGACATTTACTCTGAGATTTGTAATTTCCTAAGAATTAAGTTGTGGCCAGACGACAAAGGACAACAAGATCACGTGCGTCTGTTTTATAGAGAATATATGCCCAAATAACAACAGATATGAAGTAATAAAAGTTATAATGAGTGGATGATAGGGATAATTTTCGATTTGGTACTATACTGTTAAGGGCCACCTATTTGTCATGTAAATAAACAATGTTTATATGTGTTTAATTCTTAGAGTATCTAACTTTTCATGATGTAATTTCGTAAAAAAAAAAAAAAGGGGGGGGGGAATAGCCTACTTAATTGGACCTCAATATAATCATACTTGCCACACATATTCATACATTGGTAACAATCTATCATCTTTTCCATTTGCATTGACAAGCAGACACACTTGCATTCTAATCAAATTTGGAGAAGTGTGTGATTACTAAAACATACTTTCATGCATTTTTTTTATTAATGCATATAAAAAAGCACAATGAAAACAATATTATTTCTGTCTGATTTCTTAGGGTCTAAGTTATAGTAATTATATTCAAAACACAGATAATATGTATTACAAAAACATATAGCTCAGATCTCAATATTCTAAAAGCAAAGAGTTACAACACAGCCATAAAAATAAAAATCCCTAATTCAACCA
>NW_027171653.1:62500-65000 GCF_036898095.1 Palaemon carinicauda
AGAAAATCTTGAAATAATTGAGAAATATTAGTATTCAACACAATTTAATGTATATGATAGAACTCATCTTTGATTATAAAAAGTTAGTTCAAAAAATAAGATGTGAACTAATAATAACTATATTAATTCAGCACCATAATAAAGAAGTGACATTTTGGAATATTAACTTTTAATATTTTTAAATCAAATAATTTCATACAATTGAGTCGTTTGTCATTTTTAAAGATTAGGTTTGCGTTTAACAAAATTTATTCAGGAGAAAATCCAATGGTGAAGTGTGTTACTTGGAGCCTGACTGTTCATAATATTCAAGAAATTATCCCAAAAGAGACTAAGTTACAGACATTATAAAGTTATTGTGGATGCGGAGAAGGAAAAAAGTCGTTAGTGACATCAGGTAAGAGTATAAATGTTTTAAATGTGCTATTGTTTCAACGATTAGATCGACCATCATATCTTACAATTGATCATACCGAGGATGTCGACTCCGTCACAAGAAACAAGATATGGATTTTTTTTTTTAGATTTTTTAAGGTTTTCTTAATGTTACTTTTTGGAACTAATCATTGATACAAGGACTACGTAGGGTAGTCGTTGAGTGGATGTTACAGGCAAAAACAGTCTAAGACAATCTAAATTTCATTTATGGGGTGAAGGGAACAGTCACTTCACAACAGTGTAAAGGGGTTATTGAAAACCTGAAGTAATTTTGCGACCATTTGTGAAGACATAATATCCTTTGCCATGGTGCATAGGAATATGATGCTAACCAAGATTGACACTAACCTTATAGTTAGAAAGAGATTCAAAATTCTAAACCAGACAACCAATAGACAGATCCGTATTAAAAAGGCCCACATTGGTAGATCATGTGAAAAGTACAAGTGATAGAAATATTTTTAGTTACAAAGAAAATCTTCCTTCACCAGTTAAAGTAGAGTACAGTGGAACCTCTATATCCGAACGTATCTACATCCGAACGTATCTACTGTACATCCGAATTTTCCAACATCCGAAGTAAAATTCGAGCAAATTTTTTACTCTACACCCGAATCTTATTTCGACACACGAAGTAAGCAATTTCCGTCGTACCGGTTGTATGGTTGTATCCGAATTTTTCGACACGCGAAGTACAATTCGAACACGTTCCGACTCTACACCCGAATGTTTTTTTCGACACCCGAAGTAAACAATACTCGTACGCGTAGTCGGTGCTCATAGCGCCTGAAGTGTTTTCTATTTCCGCCGATAGAAGGCAGCACATCGACCTCGGAGGGACGCTCAATTAGCGCGTCTTGGGTCAGTCCTCTGTTCTCGTCGGCTTCTTGCAGTTGTGCTCTGTGCGTTCTGATATTAACTCTGTTTTAATCGTGATTTTTTACGTGCATCCTTTAACGGTAATTTACGTAAAGTATGGGTCCTAAAAGGCTTAGTTTTGCCAGTGGTAGTGGTAGCGGTGATAAAAGGAAGAAGGAAATGCTTTCTATAGAAATTAAGCAGGAAATTATTGAAAAACATGAGCGTGGCATCCGCGTGAGTGAACTTGCTAAACAGTATGGCCGTAATATGTCGACGATCTCGACAATCCTTAAACAGAAGGAAGCTATTAAAGCAGTGAAACCTTCTAAGGGGATCACTATAATTTCCAAACGCCGTACCCCTATCATAGAAGAGATGGAACGACTTCTACTAGTGTGGATTAAGGATAGAGAGATCGTTGGCGACACCATCACCGAGACCGTTATCTGCGAGAAGGCACACGCCATCTTTACGGACTTGAAGGAGGAGAGCTCTAGGGGTAATGCTGGGGAGAGTTCAACCGAGCCTTCCTCAGATGATTTTAAGGCATCTCGTGGCTGGTTCGAGAAATTTAAGAAACGGTCCGGGATTCATTCAGTTGTTCGCCACGGAGAGGCTGCTAGTGCGGACACAAAGGCTGCAGCTGACTTTGTCAAGAACTTTGAAAAGATCGTGAAGGAAGAAGGCTACGTAGAGCAGCAGGTGTTTAATTGTGATAGAACCGGGCTGTTTTGGAAGAAGATGCCGAGTCGAACCTACATCACTGCCGAAGAGAAAAAATTGCCTGGGCATTAGCCAATGAAGGATCGGTTGACTCTTGCCCTATGTGCCAACGCTAGCGGGAACTTTTAAAGTCAAGCCCTTACTTGTTTACCATTCAGAGAATACTAGGGCCTTTAAAGCACACAACGTCGATGAGGATCAGCTTCATGTTTTCTGGCGATCCAACTCGAAGGCCTGGGTCACTAGGCAATTCTTTGTGCAATGGGTAAACCAAGTTTTCGGCCCTTCTGTGAAGAAGTATCTTCATGAACAGAAATTGCCTTTAAAGTGCCTGCTATGCCTTGACAATGCACCCGCTCACCCCCCCTGGACTTGAAGATGATATCTTCGATGAATTCAAGTTCATAAAGGTGCTGTATCTTCCACCGAATACCACCTCTATCCTCCAGCCCATGGACCAGCAAGTCATCTCTAATTT
>NW_027171653.1:72500-75000 GCF_036898095.1 Palaemon carinicauda
CTGGTCACCAAATAACTTTAAGTCGCTAGCTCCGATTTTCACATTTTTATTCATAAAATCCTTTATTTTCCCTATAGGATGATAAAACTTACAGAGGATATGCCTTATTATAGTGCTAATAATGCCTGAAAATTTCATTAGCGTGTCTTGATTAGTGTATTTTTAGGAAATATTTTTTACGATTGGCAGCCATTTATCATGGAGCCTACCCTAAGTATTTAGGATCAATGATCTCCAATACAGTGTCTTTGGAATTAGGGAAAGATTGGAAAAAGTAAATCATACAATGGCCAGATTAAGGAAAATATGGGTATCAAATCACCTGAAATTAAATATAAAAATCAGACAATATATCAGTTTAGTGAGATCGGTGTTACTCTATGGACATGAGTCATGGAATAACAATGAAACACTCTCCAAAAGATTTAGTAGATTTGAGAATAAAGCCTTAAGAGTTATATATCACGACAGGATTAGAAATGAAACTTTAAGAGAGATTACGCGAGTGCAGTATGTGGATGAGATCATGATGAGGGGTAGATGGAGATGATATGGGTATGCTCTTCGCACTCCCCAAGAGAGATTAGTTTACTAAACATTCAGCTGGGATCCACAAGGCACAAGAAGAATAGGAGGAACCAGGCCTACATGGCTTAGGACTATAAAGCACGAAGTAAGAGAGGATGGATGGAGAAGTATTGAATTAAAAGCTCAGGACAGAAACGACTGGCAAAATCTAACAGAGGCCTTTTGCGTCTATAGACGTAGGAGGAGATGGTGATAATGATGATGATATATATATATATATATATATATATATATATATATATATATATATATATATATATATATATATATATATATATATATATATATATATATATATATATATATATATGTATATATATATATATATATATATATATATATATATATATATATATATATATATATATTGATATAAATATATATATATATATATATATATATATATATATATATATATATATATATATATATATATATATATATATATATATATATATATATGTATATGTATATATATATATATATATATAT
This sequence comes from Palaemon carinicauda, assembly GCF_036898095.1. Classification (NCBI taxonomy): domain Eukaryota; kingdom Metazoa; phylum Arthropoda; class Malacostraca; order Decapoda; family Palaemonidae; genus Palaemon; species Palaemon carinicauda. The sequence continues at coordinate 73,581 of NW_027171653.1, forward strand.
ATATATATATATATATATATATATATATATATATATATATATATATTATTTTTATATTTTGTGTCAATTTAGTTAATGAAAATGTCCCCTGTAAAAGGAATTTATTCAGCTTTCTTCTGAGAAAGTTATTCAGAATTCTATGATAAATAGATATGAAAGCAGAAAGACTAATCCGTTATAATCATCAAAAAATGCATATATGATCCCATGCATAAGTGATATAGAGTGTAGCAATATGATGACATTCTTGAACGTTTGCTTATATTTCAAAAGAGGCAACATTTAAATTTATATCTGAAACTGTAGAGCACGGTCATTTTCAAAATGATCTCCTTAGTCCTGGAATAACATATCCATACCTCATGATATATACCTGCAGAAGAATTTCAACACCTGACTTTAGTAGCTCAAGAGTTGCATAAACTTTTATGGGCACAGGATAAGCGTTACTGTGTCGATTCTCATGTATGGAAAATCCTCTATAGTCAATAATTGAGGAATGATGAATTTTACCTTTAATTTCCGACTTTTCTGGTTTGAAGAAAGCTGATGCTATTTACGACTACAATAATTTGAGATTTATTTAGAAAAGATTTTTTAAGAGTTTTTTAATAACATTTACCGTTATTATTCGTTAGTATTGTCCTATTACATTTGATTTAGTGAAAAAAAAAACACATTGAATGTTTTTGTAAAAGTGTTGCTATTTACGACTACATCAATTAGTGATCTATTTATACAAGATATTTTTTTTCATATAAAATTTCTTATATGCTCTCATTATTATTCATTATTCTCCTAAAAACTTGCTATAGTGAATAATGAATAATATTGAATGTTTTTTTTATCTACACAAAGCTACTTGCATTTCAATTTGACTCGCTGATTTCGACTAGTTTCTCCAAAGATCTATTTTTTCACACTTATTTTATATAAAATTCTCTTCCTTTTTAATTCCATTATGTTTTCAGAAAAATCCTAAATATATAAGAGCTTTTGTATTCCAGGCTTTTAAGACAAAGGTAGATTATTTCCTCTTACATTTAATAACATAAAAAGAATAGAACTCTTTCAGCAAGATTGATCAAAGGCCATTTCATTTCCCCTATCAGTATCGTAATAAACATTTCTTTATCATCCTTTGCAAAGGTTTAAATATCCCTTATAAAGGACAGAGGTAATGGAGAATATAATGACCTAGAGACTGATCATACATAACTCTCTTTCCATGAAGCTAGTACCATGAAGAACCAGGCAATGGCTCTTGATGGCTCAGTAGGTAGCCTTATGAGCACCCCAAACCCCCTACTAGCTCATATGGATGATGAGGTTGCAGACATTAATAACTATCGAGTTTAAGCTGTTGTCTCGAACTCCCGTCCAACAAATTGCCATGCAGGGAATTTTCCAATAAGCTTCT
>NW_027171653.1:87500-90000 GCF_036898095.1 Palaemon carinicauda
CAAGTAGATCCAGTTTCTTTTGACTGCAGAAGTCTGTCTTTCACACCATCCAGTGTTTAGGCAATACAGAGTATCATCATTAACGGTGAATGGATTGAGAGTGTTCTCCACCTCTGTGATCGTGCTCTTAAGGTATGCATTGTCTTTGGCTATCCTTGATGGCTTTAGTTCCTGTATTGCATCATCCACCAGTGTGATTCCAGCCATTTCCAGGAGACAACTCACAAATACTCCCCTAAAAGAACTTGTCACTGTCAACCCCATACGGACTGCAACATTCTGTGTAAATGCAGCAATACCCTTTTGGCTGGATGCGGCATCCCTATTCACAGCTTGCTGTAAGGTAATAGCAAATGCACTTCTGGAAAAGGTATTCCTAGTTCTCTGCACAGAGAGTGCACCTGCTTCAAAACTTTGCTTGATTCCGGGATGTGTCATTTCCATATTGAGCAGATTGAGGTGATACAATGACATCCAACGGGCATAGCTTGACTTGTGAGTTGCAAAGAATATAGGAATCATTGAGCCTAAAGCATAGATGTAGAGGTCTAGGTCATATGTCCTGCTGGCCCTGTCAAAAAGCATGAATATGTGAACGAGATCAATGTAGAGAAACCAGAACCTAGCAGTAGAGCCATGATGACCCTGACAAGTCTGATCACAGAATTTACCATATCTTTCCAGCAAATTACAAATTACAGCGGACTCCAATAATGTCAAAAGTGATTGGGGTGATGGGTCTGCAGAAAATGAATTCAGCAACACCATGCATTCATCTGGTATTCCACCTTCTACCAAAAATTGCTTAAAATGCAGAATCTGCAAGGCAAGTGCAAACAGGGGATGGATATGCTTGCATCTGTTCAAATGTTTTCCACTAATAAACCCTCGTACTGAACCATGAGCCAACACATCAGCCAAGCTAAGAACCTCGGTACAACAAGATTATTCAACAATATAACCTAATGCGCTGAAATAGGCCATGGAAATATGAAACGCACCAAAACAAACAAAGATATTGTCAAAGAAAGAGGATTCTTGTGCTTGGTTCTGGAGTGCAGGTTTTGCGATAACAAGGTCACATGTCAATATAGCATATGCCTCACTGCACTCACTTGCAACTTTTTGAGACCTGACCAAAGTTTCTTTAACTACATCCAATCTTCTTGGTGGCAGTTCAATATTTTCCATATACTCAATCTACTGCAAAGGGAGTCTGTCCTCTGTGACCAAGAAATTCCAGCCTGCCACATAGGGGTGCTGGACATCAGGCAGCAGCACATTAACCAGATAATACTAATTTTCTTTGCTATCTCCAGGCTGGATTGTGGATCTTGTGAATATTTTCAAATTTGAACCTCGACAGTGATGGCTTTCTTTTATATGGCATGATTTTTCGCTAAGGCGCATCAAATATTCGTCGTCTTTTCACAGGTACTTGGTCAGTAGCTGCATCAGTATTTGTGGTCCCTTCAGTCTCAGCACCTTGCATCACACCTGCAGCAGGCCTATTATTGTAGCATATCACAATGGTGTCATGATGAGTGTCTTTGCCAGATAGGGTTTCTGTCAGCTCGTCATAATTATCCCAAGCAAGACCTGTGGAGAGACCAACTTGAGGTAAAAGCATATCAGGTAAAAGCTGCCCTTCTGCTGTGATTTTTGACGCTATATCCGTCTCAATTGATTCAGCTGTGTGATAACTTACCGCATGACCCTAGTGATTAGGAATTTCCACAACTCTTCGACTACCTGTGAGGCTTTTCATTCCGACTCCCAGACAAAGATGCTTGGATGGTTTTACTCATCCCTGGCTGGTACAGTAAATAACATCCTGGGATAGTGAGACTACCCTTAACTTTACTTATTCACTAGGCTTATCTTTATTCTGCAAGACACAGAGAAGTGTGGTAAAAACCAAATGAAGAAGGTCTGGAATTTCTACTTGCTCTTTCTTAAAATCCTCAAGTGACAAGGACACAGGCAATTCAGGTGCACACTTACAAATTTCAAGGATGTTAAAATGCAATGTAGAGGCTGTTTTTATAATATTTTAAAGACAAAACAGGTGCACACAGAGTCAATAAAACAAATCTCAGTAATATAGGTGAACCATCTATCAACTAAATTTGGAACGGTTTGAGGAGTACATTTCACAGGAACCATTTAATAATGACTTTTATCATATCAGTCATATTGCTGGAATAGATCCCATATTCTTCAAAAAACTTTATTTATGTCTCTTCTTTATATTCTATTCCTATTTAGTAAACCCTGGGCAAATTTTGATGTCTTATTTAGCCAAAATACAGCTAAAACCCAAAACCGGCATTGCAAAAGGCTGACCTTGACCTTTTGACCCTTGGTGACCCCCAATAATCATTTAATTGATGTTGTTTGATATGAAATAAATCTGCATATCAATAGCATCATTTTGGTATATAGTTCTTTATTCTAGACCCTGGATGAAAGGAGCTGCAGCCAATTTACTTTCCTCCAC
>NW_027171653.1:100000-107500 GCF_036898095.1 Palaemon carinicauda
GCAGTTAATCACCTGCCATTTTATAAAAGGAAAAATTAACAATTTCCTGCTGTTCTTCTTTCTTTGAAAGATAATGATTAAAGGGTTTTGTTTTTTGTTCATATTTTCAGACTGTCTAACTCGTCCTTTTCTTTAACTTGTTTCAGCTCTCCTCTCGTCTCTCTTACTTTTTTTTCGCTTGAGGGCCACATATTTTATTGAATTTCAATGTAATTAAGACTTGCTCTAACAGACTCGATACATTAAATAATGTTATCTGAATTAAGGACAGTCAATGGAGTGAGTATTTTGAAAGAAGGTTAACGTAGAATATAAACGAGACATTGGATGGTTAGTATATGGGTGTGGAACATGAAGAAGTATGTTGGATATATTGGAAGTTAGATAAAGAATTCAAAGAAAAAAAAGATACGAGAAGTTGATATAATCATGAGAGTATTTATGCGGATTCATCGACTAACCAATGTTTATAAGGTGGGTTTCTCTGAAGGAAATTTCCCTCGTCGAAGGGTGAGAGCAATGACTGTTCCCTTTTATATAGGTAAAAGGGAAAACACATGGCTGTATTAACTATTGAGAAATGTAAAAAGGAAAAAGCAAATTCATTATACATATGACTAGATTAATTTTCTTATAAAATTTATAAAATTGCAGAAGGGAAGATATTAATAATATAAATACTGTACATAAAGTATATTTCGTTTTGGGTATGAACAGTATTTCAATTATCGGTAGCAGCTCAGTTGGTGATGGGGAATTGTATATATATTTAGATATACAGTATATATATATATATATATATATATATATATATATATATATATATATATATATATATATATATATATATATATATATATATATATATATATATATATATATATATATATATGTATATATATATATATATATATATATATATATATATATATATATATATATATATATATATATATATATATATATATATGTATGTAAATATATGTGCGTGTGTGTATGTGTGTGTGCGTGTGTGTATCATCAATAGGCGTTACTGATCCACTACTGAACAAAGGCCTCAAAGATCTATTTCCACTTGCGTTTGTTTATAGTTTTTCTATCTCAACTTATGCCTACAAATTTTATAAATTCGTCGATTCATCATCTTCTCTTCCTTCCCCTGCTTCTTTTGCAATCACTTGGTACTCATTCTGTTATTCTTAATGGCCATCTATTCTGCCATTTTCCTTATATGTTCTGCCCATGTCTATTTCTTTTACTTACATGTTGCTACAATATTTTTTTTTTACTTTAATTTGCTTTCTTATCAATGTTACTCATTTTCTGTCTCTTTGTGGTAATCCTATTATTTTTGTTTCCATAGCTCTTTGAGTTGTAAGTAATTAGTGTTCTGTGGCTTTGGTAAAGCTCAAAGTTTCTGATCCATAAGTTAATACAGGTAGGACCATCTGATAAAATACTTGTATCTTTAGAGAGAGTGGCATTTTACATTTAATAATCTCTTTTTGTTTACCAAAAGCTCTCTAGCCCATGATTATCTTTATTTCAGTCTCTATTACTCTCTGTTCTAAGTAAGGATTAACAATCTCCAGACTTCTCCATAACCCTTATTTGATGTATATCAGAATTTTCATTGAACATTATTTTGCTTTTACTTAATTGATTTCCTTATGACTGTATGTGTGCCCTAGCGTTTTACTGATATCTATGACTTGGAGTCCACATTGTTAAATATTCGGATAATATCATCAGGAAAAGCATAATTGAAAATCACGAACATTTAATTTAATTTTATGAACCAATAAGACATAAAAAAGATCGTTATCCTATGAAATGCTGTTTGGTGAACAAACCTTAATTTTAACTCCTCGATGAGTTAATTTATTTGCCGCGTGTGTCCAGTTTTCCTATTCCATTTTGACAAAGTGCACTATTAGTAATCAATGTTTGAGCAACACTTCTCCATTTTCATTACCGGGAATATTATGTTTTAAATGTATTCACTGATCTATATGTAAAAGGAATCTCTCTCTCTCTCTCTCTCTCTCTCTCTCTCTCTCTCTCTCTCTCTCTCTCTCTCTCTCTCTTATCAAACAAATTGACATACACGTAAAAACTAATTAACACGAGAAAATATGATTTTATTCAGCTATGCAATAATGCCTCTTGGAATGTTTTAAACTTTATTTGCGCACCTGTAATTAAAAATTAGGATATTGGGTCCTAGTGTTCCTGATATTGTAAAATTTATGTCTTTAGATTAGACGTCTTGAACTTTTCTCGAAAAGAAATGTACACATCATACAAACATTCAAGGTTTACGTAGTGGTTTCATGGGTTTAAGTAGTCGTTTGGTTCCAAATATACTTACACACACTATACTCATGCACACACATGTACACATATGCACACACACACACACACACACACACACACACACACACACACACACATATATATATATATATATATATATATATATATATATATATATATATATATATATATCCATTTATTTTATCTATCTATCTATCTATCTATCTCTCTATCTATATATATATATATATATATATATATATATATATATATATATATATATATATATATATATATATATATATATATATATATATATATTTATATATAAATATATATATATATATATATATATATATATATATATATATATATATATATTAAATTTTTGCACATGTAAACGTGTTTTTTATGTTTCAAAATAGCCATATATATTAATATATTAAAGTCTGGATTCTTAACGACGCCGGGATCAGAGCCCCAGGCGGAATCACCCAAAGACTATGGTATCAGACCGGCCGGGATTTGAACCCTCGTCTAGGATATCTGTATGCCAGTGACCATACCACTCAGCCATGAAGAAAGATAAAAGTCAAAGACAATTCTTCTGTACATATACCTGTCAAATTCAGGTTTTCCGTAATTTATCATTAATCAAATGCCAAGTCCTAAACCTACCAATTAGCTACGATGGTGAAGATGGGTTGATTTCAATTCTTAGTACGGAAAACCTGAATTTGACAGGTATATGTACAGAAGAATTGTCATTGACTTTTATCATTTTTCGTGGCAGAGTGGTATGGTCACTGGCATAGAGATATCCTGGACGAGGGTTCAAATCCCGGCCGGTCTGGTACCATAATCTTTGGGTGATTCCGCCTGGGGCTCTGATCCCGGGGTCGTTAAGAGAATCCAGACCTTAATGTATTAATATATATGGCTTATTTGATATATATATATATATATATATATATATATATATATATATATATATATATATATATATATATATATTTATATATGTATATATATATATATATATATATATATATATATATATATATATATATATATATATAAATATATATGTATATATATATATATACATATATATATATATATATATATACATATATATTTATATATTTATATATATATATATATATATATATATATATATATATATATATATGTATATATATATATATATACATATATATATATATATATATATATATATATATATATATATATATATATATATATATATATATATATATATATACGTGTGTGTGTGTGTATGTGTAAAACACACAAACACACACACACACACACACACACACATATATATATATATATATATATATATATATATATATATATATATATATATATATATATATATATATATATGTGTGTGTGTGTGTGTGTGTGTGTGTGTGTGTGTGTGCTTGAGAGAGAGAGAGAGAGAGAGAGAGAGAGAGAGAGAGAGAGAGAGAGAGAGAGAGAGAGACGGGGTTCTTCGTTACCTGACCATTACACATACCTCCTGCAACGGTTGTATCCCTTTCTACGTATAACGGTCCTAAATAACCAGGCGTGCGTTTCACCAGAGAAATTCAATGAAGGAGCTTATTCAATTTCCTAGGGTTGGAGAGCCTTTTACTAACCAATTTTCTTTCTTCTATGCGAAACTAATGAAATGTTTGCATTATGGAGAAATATTATCAATATTCATCTGTAATTTTTTCCTTTGAAAATTTTCCTTCCTATTTAATTCAATATAATATTTCTTTTCTATCTATTCTTTTTATTGATCCTAATTCAGGTTTAGTTCAATTATTTTTTATCATACGTCAAACATATCATCTTCATAATTATTATATTCTGATGTCTTTTTATGTGTTTTGTGAGGTGGAACCTAGATCCTAATTATCATAAACATACTTATATATTTCTATATAAGAAGATGATAGAAAGGCCTCTTATGTCTTTGTTGGTGATTTCAATGCTCACCATAGGGAGTAGTTAGATTCAATTTCTCCTATCGATCGCCATGGCTCAAGAGCTTTAGACTTTGCCTCTGAATCAGCTGTGAAGCTACTCACAGGTCTGCTAACTGCTTGGACCTCGTTTACACCGACTCCCCTGGCATTATAACAGGTAAGGTTGGTTCTCCATTTGGGACATCTGATCCTGCCTTGATTTCCTTAGTAGTGAAGACTGAGCAGCCTGTCCCTGATGTATCTTGCACATGTAAGATTTATATGAAATCTCAAGAAGACTGGAATAGGATTTTGCATGATCTTTTGGGCTTGAATTGGTCACAATTGCATAGTAGTATTGATGCTGTAGTCCCTTTGAATGAAAATCAAGTAAGCATAATTGATAGGCATATCCATTTTTGTCATGGGTAGATACAATAATTTTAAAAGGATATTTTTTAATAGAAAAAAAAAATCAATTCCCAAAGTGTGAGCAGCAAGGCGAGACGAGATTGCACTACGGCCCAGTTTGGGCAAACCTGTCATTATTTCACTGTCGTCAGCATTTTGGAAGTAAACCAAGCCTAGCCGAGAGTGCCTGCCTAAATAAGGGAACTGTCCTGTTTTGACCAAGATGTCATCGTCTTAATTAGTGGAGTCAGCATATTTTGGGAAACCGAGCCCGAGGAAAATCCTTGTTTAGGATATATCTTCATGGAAGGAAACATGCTGCCCTTTTGTTATGACTTAACATGTGGTCCAGATTGCATTTGAAATTTCTTCTAGAAGCTTCCATGGCGTGATCGAAGTGGGCGTTTTTGAGGAAGCCAATAGAGATGCAGAATTGTTAAAAAGAACGCCTTCCATGGAGATGACCACTGCCCACTGTAATTTACTCCACCCATACAAGAGAGTTAGGACAGGACATAAGACAAGAGAGGAACTATATCCGAAGCAGACAAGATCCAAGCCCTGACGAGATAAGAAACAGAGAAGACCAGAAGTCTGATAGAGCCAGATTCTTTCCTTCCCTTTAGACAAGAAGAAGAGAAAAATTGAAGCAGCCAGCCCTCCCTGCTTGTGACGAGAAGTAGCCAATACTGCCTACAGTGTGTCTTAGTTCAACACTATCACCAAATACTTGGAAGATGACCTCTTATGTCCCTTTTTGATGGCACCCTTTTTGTGACGTCCTTTAATCTGGTCATCGTGCTAGTTTCTTCTGAACTTCAGCCGCTCTTCTGCAACGTTCTCAAGCCTGAAGTCTCCGTACCAGTATCGTCTCAGCAGCTGCAGAAAACTATTCCTTAAGTATTTCTACCCTACTGACTGTTCACCTTTTCTATTAGAGTTTGATTGATATGATTTGTCAGTTAAAGTAAACGAATTAGTAACGTTGGTTTTCTTTACATAAGTTTGTGAATAAATATGTAGTTTTTTTTTGTGAGTCTCTTTTCATATTCATTTTTCATATTTAATTGGTTATTGTTGACATTTATTTTAGTTATTAAAAGTCTCTGTAACGATTTTAAGATCGTAACACTTCTCGTGTACTATGGTACCATGTGAAGGACAAATCATGGTTCAATGATGATTGTAGACGTGCTTGTTTGGAGAAGCAAGATGCCTATCATCTTTGGAAGGGTAACATATCAGATTTGTCCTTGATTAACTATACTCAGATTAAAGCTTTTGTTCAGAGAGTTCATGCTGCAACTGAAAAAAAATATATAATTTAACCATAAAAGAAACCCTTTCAGGTACAACTCAGGAACATAAATGGTGGTCTACCCTTAAATCCGCACTCTTTGGTGTAGATGCAACAGTTCCTCCTATTCTTAAACCAGATGGTTCTGTCACTCACTGTCCAAAGGAAAAGGCAACCCTTTTGGCAGATGTGTTTGACAGCAAGCAGAGTAATGACAAATCGAACTTCCTCATTCCTGTTTTCCTGAGGCTAAACTAACTAGTTTAGCTTGTCTATCTCGTGAAATTAAAACTCTGTTGATAGACCTGGGTGCTTATGGAGGTGTATATTCAAATGTTAATTCTCCTTTGTTTTTTTTATAAAGACTGCAGATTTCTTAACTCCAAAGTTATCTGTTATTTTGAGCAAGTTATCAAGAAGAGGAGCTTTAAGCACTTGTTGGAGAATTGGTAATGTTACTCCACTAGGTAAATGTGTTTATGGTAGCTCAAGTCCAACTGATTACCGCCTAATTTTTACAACTCCCATATTATATAAAGTCTTTGAACGTCTTTTGGCAAAACGTCTTAATACGTTTGCTGAAGGTAATCATCTGATTCCTAGTCTGCTATTTGGTTTTCTTAGAAGCTTTAGAGAATGCGGTGCCCTTTTCACAATCTCCAATGCTCTACAAGAATCCATTGTTTGTGGTCAGGAAGTTCTATGATTGGCTTTGATTTTAGTGCTACCTTTGACCGTGTTAATCATCAGGCCTTTGTTTTCAAACTCAAACAGTTGGGAATGGGTTGGCCGTTTCTTAGCATCATTATTGCATTTTTAACTAATAGATCAAAAGGAGTTGCTGTTGATGGGCACTATAGTGAGTATAGGAAAGTTATATCTAGATTTACTCATGATAGTGTTCTTGGCCCATTACTTTTCATACTATATACACATGACATGTGGTTTGGTCTAGAAAACAAGCTTGTTGCATATGCAGATAATGCTACTCTCTTTGCATCAATTCCATCTCCTGAATGTAGACATGGGGTTGCAGAATCCCTTAACTAGAGATCTAGCTAAAATTAGTGCATAGGGCAAATTATGGGGTATGAAGTTGAATCCTAACAAAACTCAAAGTGTGATTATAGGTAGGTCAATAAAAGTGGCTCCTCAATATCCGCATCTCAGCATTGATAATGTTTCTTTAACTTTGTATGGCTATTTAAAAATTTTTGGTGTGGTTCTCTACAACAAATTTACTTTTCAGAAACACAGTAGGTCTGTATCTTCTTTAATTTAAGCAAAAAAAAAAAAAAATTACATATTGAAAAAGTCTTAAAATTTTTTGGTGATCAATCTATTTTGAAGAATTGTTTTGTTTCTTTCATTTTACTTTGTCTCTAGTATTGTTTTCCTGTGTGGTCTTCAGCTGCCAATTCTCATCTTAATGTGTTGGACAGGAACTTACGGTGCATTAAATTTCTTATTCCCTGGCACCGTCGTTTAACT
>NW_027171653.1:110000-122500 GCF_036898095.1 Palaemon carinicauda
TGTAGTGACGTCGACACAGATGATTAAGTTGCTGATAAAGATTACGTGCCTGATAAAGAGGATAAAACAGATGAGACTGAAGATGAATCACTAACAAGAAATCAGTCACTTTGTCCAGATAAATCAAAAGCAAGCCAGGAAAGCGTGTCTATTTTGGTAAGTCCGGCGACGAAAGGCATCAAACGAAAGAGGCGTCCTGAAACATGGAAGAGAAACAAACAAAAACAGCTGCAAAATGCGGGAAAAGCCTACACCATGCATACCAAAGAAAAAACAATGAGGGCAGAAAGAAGAATGAAACCACCTTGTGGTGTAAAATGTAGGCTTAATTGTTCATCGAAAATCGATGAAGAAGCTAGAATGGAGATCTCAAACTCTTATTGGGACTTAAGTGAATTATCCCTACAGCGCCAATTTATAGCCAATTCAATAACAGCCATTGAACTGACCTATAGATACGTTCGCATAGGTAGAAGTCGTCAGTCAAGAGCCTTGAACAGCGCATTTAATTTCCATGTGAATAGTGAGAAAGTTCGAGTATGCAAGATGTTTGTTAAGAACACCTTGGATATAAATGACAGACCCATACGCACAGTTCTAGAAAAACAGAAAAAAAATTGCTGGAACACTATTGGAACCAGACCTCAGAGGAAAACATGACAATCATGCTACTGTTAGTCAAGAAATTCGAGATGGAATAAAGCAGCATATAGACTCTATACCAAAAATTGAAAGCCACTACACTCGAAGAACAGAAGAACAGAAGCAGTTTGGAAATTATACACTCTTCTACTGAATATTCACAGAGGAGTATAATATTTCCTTCTACACTCCCAAAAAGGATCAATGCGATGTTTGCACCGCTTTTGAAAACGCCACTGAAACTGAGAAATATATTATGAAGGAAAGTTATGATTTGCACCATCGAGAAATGGAATTATCAAGAACAGAAAAAGCACGAGATAAGGAGAAGAAAGACTGTGCTGTTGCAGTATATGATTTACAGGCTGTTGACCAGCTACCTAATGGAGAGGTTTCAGTATTTTACTATAAATTCAAATTAAATGTACTTAATTTTACCATATACAACCTGATATCTAATGCATGCAATTGCTATATTTAGAAGGAATCAAATGGTGCTTGTGTTCTGAAGTACTTAAAGGATACTTGTGATTCTGGTTGCACTGATTTTATTTTTTATTCTGATAACTGTTCAGGACAGCAGAAAAACAAGTTAATGCTTGCTCTATATCTGTATGCTGTAACAAACTTGGATATACATTCCATTACTCACAAGTACCTGATCAAAGGGCATACTCAAAATGAGGGAGATTTGGCGCATTCACTGATCGAGAGGCAAGTTAAAAGGCTTCTTAAAAGTGGACCGATGTATGTCCCTGAGACCTTTGTAACAGCTGTTCGTGCAGCTAAAAAAAAGGGTGATCCTTTCGTTGTCTAGTAACTCTGCTATGAAGATTTCAAGAACATAAAATCATTAGTCAATGAGATTGGTCGCATGAACCTGAAAGAGTAGAAACTTTCTGATGCAAAAGTTCTGAGAGTAACCAAATCTTCACCAAGATCTGTCTTCTATAAGAATTCATACGCAGATGATTTTCAAGAAACCACGGTTCTCAAAGCTAAGAACTACCCAAGGACAGTTAGTCTGCTACCTGCATTTAGTGGCAAGCCTGGGCTTCCTAAGAACAAGAAGGATGATCTCATTGGATTGTGCAAGAAAAACCTTATTCCAAACCAATACAAGTTGTTTTATGAGAGCCTTTAATTATTATTACTGCTCCGTAGATGTTCACTTATTTTAGGAAAGTATACTGTAAGGAAATTGTAAGGAAAAAATCTATGTATCTCCAAAGTTGAACTTACTACTTGAATTTTTATTTATATGATGCAAACACTGGCTGAAATTTATTTCTTATTTTTTTGTTCTTCAGTTATTAGAATCTTTGAGGAGAATAAACTATAAAATCATCTGTTTATCTTTTATTTTCATAATCTAATATAACAATGCATGATATTTTTAGCCAGAACAAGTCAAGTGACATAAAAAACGAAACTTTCTGTGTAAATTAGTATTTGGAGCTTCACTTTAGCAATATTATCTTCATGATATACAGATAATTTGAGCCAGACAATACCTTTTAATATCCGTCATAAAACGGAACAAAATAATTTCATGTGCACAAAATGAGCAATTCTCTTAGTAATAGTGTCATATTTTGACTTTAAACTCAAAAGTTGTGACGGTTTTGCAACGAGATGGTCATAACTATGATTGCATGAAAAAAAGGCCCTCAATAATCATGCAGTTCTTTTGATATTCATTGCAACACTTATTATAATCTTGCTAAATGTGTTGTCTACGTTTTAGTTTGAGAAAGGTCATCATTCAAGTGATAGTTACAAACTACAGAGACATTGAAAACTGTTTTTTCCTCTCCTGAAAAATGTCCATTTTTGAGTTATGACACTGTTCTCGCAAATGAGCGAATATATGTATATATATATATATATATATATATATATATATATATATATATATATATATATATATATATATATATATATATATATATATATATATATATATATATACTTTTGGTCTCAAGCCATGTCATTGTGATGGAAGTTCCTTTAATTAGCTTCCTAAGGGATAGATGTACTACAGTGATATTCCCAGAGAATTTTACCTTGAGGTATCCAGAATTCTAACTCCTGGCACGAATATCCTTAAAATTTCTTCAAAGGATATCGCATAATATCAGCGGACGCATTCTTGACACGCCTCCATAACAATCTGCACCCCAAACAGCGTTTTGGCTTCAATGAGGATGGGGCAAAAGGGAGCCATCCAAAGGCTCTCCCTGCTCTTGTAATACTATTGGGAATACAACAGCGCCATTCCCACGACGGCGGACATTCCTTTTTTGTAGCGATCTCGCTCGGTGATATTTCCTGGTGATCTAACTTTTTTGATCGTTTTACAGAATTATTATTATGCTTTCTCCATGTACTTCCGCCTCTGGAAAGTTGAGTATCGGGTCTTTACGATGAGTATATTTTAGCTCCTGTTTCACAATGAAATTAGAGTATTTTATTGTGTTTAAGAGCTAGGCAAGTTACTGGAGGCGCCATGGTGCTGTCATTCGTTAGGCATGTGTTATTTAGATAGCAGAACGACTTCCAGTTTTTAATAGCTTTAATTATTTTAATTATTTAGCTATTTAGGCAATTACTCTTGTAAAGTATCAATAATGTGCATAATTTTTTTTCCCCCCTTTCTTTGTCGATCGTATAGTTAGAGTTTCGGTGATTTAGGTAACCGAGATCTCGTATAGCCTAGGTAACCTTACCTAGATGTTTTACTATACGTTCAGACTTTCCCCGGTTACCCTCGTGTATTGTTTTCATTCAGAGGAGACTGATACCTCCTATAATGTTATGAAACATTACACGTCTCTTCGGAGACTTAAGAGTAATCTCTTTCCTTATGAGTGTAGCCTCAGGCTACAACCCTAATAGCCATGCCTTGATTTTATTCAGACATGGATAACTTAGGGTTTGTCCTGCCTCTTCCCTTAACTGTTGGTTGTGGTAAACCATCGGGTTTTGGTATTTAGTCAGAATCTCAGAGTATTTAGTCTTATGTCGGCGATCTGAGGGCAGGGCGAATGGGTTGTAGGATACCATCATTCCGCTGCCGGCTAGGTGGCCGGCAATGTACGTTAGCCCTCATTAGCCGCACTTGAAGTTATGGTAGGATACCATCTTCTCCTTGCGACTAAAAGACTAGTCCTATGCCACAGTACTCTGGGCTGAAGAGTAATTTTCTTTAGCCTAGGATACGTGGTGCTGGAACTCTGTTTCTTCTTTGTTGAGAGTAGGCGTCATTGCCGCCATCCCCTTAACTGTGTCGGCAATCTCTGGGATAGAGAACTGAGTCTCTCCTATTCCCGGGGAATCTGCCGATACCGAAACAGAGTTTCTTTTACAGGTAGTAGGATTGACAATTTTTGCTAGTTCCTTTCACAGGACCCTGTTCCCTACCCCCCTGTCCTCTTTTGATGGTTGAGCCATTGTCTTTCTTTAGGCCGGCATCTTGCAACCTTCCTTTGCTGGTAGGTTGCCGGACCCAGCCAGACTCCCTCTCGAGGCATGTCTTTAGCTGACGGCAGAGCATACTGCTGCAACCACATCATCTGTCGGCAATTGCTGGCATAGCCGGCAACTGCCGGTCCAGCCGGCAGACAAAATGGCTGCCGGCGACCATGATGGCTGTGAGAGGGAAGTTCCTTCTGTTCCCAAGGTTCTTAAGTCCTCCCTTGGACTGCTGCTACAGGTCCTGTTGCCGGGGTACTGCCGGCCAGGCCGGCACAGATAGTGCTGACTCAGTTGGCAGCACGCCGACTGTACTGGTACTTCTGGACTTGCTGGCCGGCAGTGTATCGGCGGTACCATGTTTGCAATAGTACTGTAACTGCAAGGAAGCCTGAATGGTACATTCTCCCCATCTATTAGAACCTTCTCTCTGGAAAAAGGCAGTCAAATTATACTTTTACATCCTTAATTACTGTATACATTCACAGTAAGGAGTAGCCTTTTCCCTGCTATCTCTCTCTCTCTCTCTAGCTAGCATGCCGGTATGCCGGCAAGACATAGTTATGCCGGCTACATGCTGGCTGAACTACTGTATATTTTATACAGGTAGCCAGTATATCTGCATTATTGAATATACTGCAGATAGAAAACTACTACATAGTTTATACTAGTAGTTATTTCCAATATATTTTGGATATCCAACACAGGCATTTTCTGAGCCCAATCCTATATTGAATGAATATGATTTCTTCGATATCCTGATTAGAAATCAGTATTTGGATTACCCTACAATATTAAACGCTTCAAGGCAGGAGTAATACACTCCTAACCCTCAAAGGGTGGAGCCTTTTTCCTTGAGTCTCCCTGATCAGGAAACTCTATATTTTGATATAGTAGGAAGACTACAGCAAATAGGCTGAGTGGAATATACAAATATATGTCTTTATTTTCCTAGTCCAGCTGGCTTCATGCTAGATGGACCATACTGTCATATGCTACTATGAAGGCAGCATAATGACTAGACTACAATATATGATGTACAGTAGCCAGAAAATTGCAATATAGACTTACTGCAATTAGAAAACTACAGTACCATGATAAAGTAGTATTTTCTGACATACCTTGGGTAACCCTGTACGAGCATTCTGCTGGTACCGTTCATATATTGAATGAATAGTTTTCTTCAATTTTCTGATCGAGAATCAGTCATCCTGACCCCACAGTATCAACATTATTTTGGGACAGTGATTTGATACTTCTCTACTCCTAGGGGTGAGAGTCCTACTACTTGGAGTTACTCTATAGAGAAATCTCCATGTAGTTAAGACTGAGGGGAGGCAACAGCATTTGCTCACAGGGGTACACAAGTATGTATCTCCTACTATCCCTTTATAGCTTACTATCCTAAGTTACTCTATTGTAAAGGACATTTGCATGTTGATTGTCAAGGAGATAATCCATTGTATACTCATTTGGTTTTCCTTTTTTCACAGGAGGAACACCAGATACCTTGTGCTGCAGTCCTCTGCAAGGCCAAGAGTAAGTATTTTTACAGTCATAATACTTGCAGGTTTCATGCCCCCTACAATATTATTTCCGGATCCCTACATTATTGGAACCTACAGGTTTGCAATATATGTCGGACATTAATGTCCGAAGGTTTTGAAGATCCCAAGTCTACAAAGACTAGGGATACAGCTCAATATAGATTACACAATTGGGTGAGAGGCTTTCAAATGATCTCTCCGGGACCTTTCCTACCTAATGATGGGATGCGTAAGCTACTATATCCGGAAGCAAGTGAGGAAACAGTAGTGCCTCAGGAGCTAACTACATTCCCTGACGGCCAGAAAACCTTTGGGATCAAGGGCAAGAAATGCCCCAAGGTAGAAGAGGAAAATGTTGCGTCGGAATTTCCTCCACCTCTGCCGGCTTTAGAGCCATTGATGTCAACATCTTTGTCGTCTACCCCTCTATTGGATAATGTGGTACAATTATGTATCCAGCTGAAGAATCAAATAGAGAGCTTTCGTAAACAAAACGAAAAGCAGGAAGTAAAACGCAAGATAGATCCTTGTAATGTGTCTCTTGTCGCTTCCCAGGGGTCAGTCAAACGACCCATGAATCAAGACCTACCAACATGCTTCATAATCAATCCCTGGAGGTTCGCGGTGCAGTTGCCGATTTCAAAGGGCAATCTCTACATCTCAGAGAAAATAGGTGCTGTTTCTTTGGACAAAATTCAATTCTGGCCAAACTTTGATGCTTTCCCTAATTGTGGGGTTCGACTGAAGTACGAACCAAAGTCAAGAAAATTAACAGAACCAAAGGAGGTCTTGATTCTCGACCATGATAAGGCAAAGACTATCCTTTCAGGTAGTCTAAGAAAGGCGGTTTATTCAGAGTCGAAGGTATTCTCACTGAATAACGGACATCCTTCCTTTCTTGCTCCTACTTCACTCTCATTCACCTTTATGGGGAAGGCATTTACTTCTGTTGCCAAAGCTGTAGAAGCGGGTAAGCCATGTCCCACACTCTATGAGTGCAAGCCTTTGTCACCAACATTTCCCGGACAGGAAATGGATTACAAGGAAGTCCATTTGACATTTCCAGTTGGAAAATTAGACAAGGACGTCACAAGTCGACAATTCAAGGTATGTCTCCCTAAATTGTCTGAGTTGCTCTTGTGTAATGAACAGCAGTCAAAGGAGAGACTTGCGACATCCCTTTCTCTACAAAACTACATAGAGTTGTGTTTAACCTACGAGAGTACCCGAGACATGCTCATGGTCATAGCCAAAATGCATATGGCTATCTTGGTGAAGGACCTTTACGCCTTTATGAAAGCTAGGAGAGCATGCAGAGTTTGTGTTCGCTGGTGCAACAGTAAAACACAAACCAAGGAAGCTAATATCTTCCAACATCTGGGGTAAAGACTTCTTCCCGCACGAGGTCACTAAGGAAGTAATCAAGAACGCCACCATGGAGAACATAGATCTTCTCCAAAAATGGGGCATTCCTTCAAAGAGAAAATCTTCTGTGGTTGTGGGTACCAAACTTAAAAAGAAGCTTGGAAATGCTGGAAATATCCGGGCTGCTCAACAACATCCCACTCTTCCAGTTACCACGATGCTACAGGCAGATGGTCAAAAGTCTAAGCCTACTGACTACTCAAAGCATAAAGACGCTTCGGCTAAGAGAAACTTTCCCTCAGGATCGCAGGACCTTCGATCCTTCGGTCCAAAGCCTATTCAAGATGAGCCATTGATGGGAAACAGAAATGTCCCTACCATCATTTCCTTACCTTCTCCTACAGTTCAAAACCCTCCTGGAGGAGTACACCTGAGAGCTATAGAGCATACAGGTAGTAAGAAAACTTTAGCTCATCGAGTTCCAGGGAAGGCTGCTTCGTGTTCACGAAAAGGACTCAAGATATCAATGAGCCATTCTGAACTTTTAGCCACTCGACAAGTTCATAAAAAACAGCAAGTTCTGAATGTTAATCCTTCTGAACATATGGACCTTGTTCCAATTAAGGGTGTTTGTAGTCTTGTCAGACCTGAAAGGTGTCCTTCGGAACCTTCCAGTCAACCACCCCCCCCCCCCTCTTCCTATCTAGAATTCATGTTACAGAGAGTCACATTCATCCTAGGGAAGATACATGTCGGACTCACAGTTCTAAGTATCTTCAAAGGATTGACGAAATTAGTCACGTCAAATTCAAGCCTAGAAATAGTTCAGGTATTAATATACGTGATCAAGAGGCTGGAGTGGGCAGCACCCGAAGTGTCCGGCCAATGTGCATTCAAAGAGATGACCTGGTTCCTGGGACATCACGGATGCAAGATAGGCTTCTAGAAGTCTCGACTTTCTCCAGCTCAGGGGTTTCGATGTTTAAAAAACCATCGAAGCCCTCAGTCACATCAACTTTCCTCTCCTTTGGAAATATAAAAGGAGCTCGTGAGGTCTGTCAAGAGACTCAGGTATTCAGTCAGAATACCAAATCGCCAACAGGAAAAAGCACTAATCTCTCCCCAGTTCGCTATAGTGAGAGACCTTGTGCTATAGGCACACCGGAAAGATGCGTTAAGAACTTGGAGAAAACACGCATCAAACGCTTGAAGAGATCAAAACAAACTGAGATCAGTCCCTCTTTAATCGCTTCTCTAACAGAAATTAGAGCACGAAAGTCCCAAGACTCTACTGGTCCTTTCATGGGTGGGGAAGCCCCTACCGCACACATCAGGCTCCCTACGACTGATCTGGGACACCGAAGCGATAATAAGACGTCACATTCAAACGTGTCATTTATTCTTGGTGAAGTTACCCATCCGTCTCTTGATGGGAC
Organism: Palaemon carinicauda; assembly: GCF_036898095.1. Taxonomy (NCBI): domain Eukaryota; kingdom Metazoa; phylum Arthropoda; class Malacostraca; order Decapoda; family Palaemonidae; genus Palaemon; species Palaemon carinicauda. Next base: position 118,465 of record NW_027171653.1, read on the forward strand.
GGCACCTACCAGCAGTTCATTTACAACTGATCCACGATGTGATGGAGGATACTCTATTTCGATACAAACCGATAGAGTTGGAATGGTCCATGGGCGCAGACATATTCCCTCCCAGATGGGAACAAGTCCCGGAACTGCAATTCGACCTCTTCATCAAGAGCGTCTTCAAGAAACTACCTCGCTATATAGCCCTATACGAGAATCCTCTAGTGGGGCTGATAGACTAGATGAGGCTGGTCTTAGCTCTGACCCTAGGTATATTTCTGAAGATTCAGAAATTAGCTGCCTTCGTTTTATCAGAGAGAACCCAAACCTTTCATTTCCTGATTTTCTTGCTCTAGCGCTTAGAAAAAGGTTTGGGATCTCAAAAGGCAAAATAGAATTCTTAGAAGAATACAAGGCCAAGTCAACTAGAAGACGATATGAGTCTTCCTGGAAAAAGTGGATTGCGTTTGTCAAGGCAAAAGGACCGAAAGAAATTTCAATGAACTTCTGTCTGTACTTCTTTGTCCACCTTCATAACCAAGGTCTGGCAGCCAATACGATAAATACGTGCAAGTCAGCCTTGACTAGGCCTCTCCTATATGCCTTTCAAGTGGATCTGGCGAATGAAATCTTTAATAAGATTCCAAAGGCATGTGCTAGGCTTAAGCCCGCGGTACCACCAAAGCCCATCTCTTGGTCTTTGGACAAGGTCTTACATTATGCCTCATCTGTGAATAATGAAGATTGTTCTCTTAAGGATCTAACGCAAAAGGTTATTTTTCTGTTCGCTATTGCCTCCGGGGCTAGAGTTAGTGACAGTGTGGCCCTATTCAAAGATGAAGGTCACATTCAGTTTACGGAAGTGGGAGAACTGAATCTATTTCCTGATCCATCCTTTCTCGCTAAAAATGAGCTACCCACTAAGAGGTGGGGTCCCTGGAGAATCTGCCCTCTGAAGGAAGATGTCTCCCTATGTCCTGTAGAGTGTCTAAAGGTCTATCTTTGTAAAACTTCAGACTTCAGGGGAGGACAGCTCTTTAAAGGAGAAACTTCTGGATCAAATTTATCCCTAAAACAACTAAGGGCGAAGCTCACCTACTTTATTCGTAGAGCGGATCCGGACAGTTCTCCCACAAGTCATGATCCGAGAAAGATTGCTTCATCACTGAACTTCTTTCAGTATATGGACTTTGAGCAACTTCGTTCATACACTGGATGGAAATCATCCAGAGTGTTTTACACACACTATACAAAACAAGTGCATGAACTGAAACACTTCGTAGTGGCGGCATGTAGTGTATTAAAACCTGCCCCCTAATTACTGTAGTAAACAGTTTTTGGCTTGGGACCTCACATGTCCTCGCACATGTAACGGATGAGAATCATCCAGAGTGTTCTACATAGACTGTGCTAGAAAAATCTATGATCTGAAGAAATATGTGGTGACGCCAGGTAGAATATTTAACCTGCTGTCTAATTTTACGATGAACAGCTAATTGACTGGGACTGTCAATTAAAGGGAGAAGAGGTCACCCTTCTTAGGTGTGACTTCTTTTAATTAAGTGTTAACATGATAACACTGGCTCTGTTCAAAATCCCAGGTGTGGAATTATACAGATAGCACTAGTGCCGGTGTACAAAGTACACAGGGCAGATAGAAGTAATCAGTACAGGAATTATGAAGAGAAATTGTTTTATAATTTTCTTCAGTCTGAGGGTGGCACTCATCATTTCTTCCTTAAAGAAGGAATTATAGTCTTTGTACCTGCTACGGGTATAATGCCATTGTCATGCTACATTCGTTTTACTGATCCTCTTTTAGTCATTTATTAGTAATAAATGTCTATTAGAATGTAGTGCGTCCACCTTCGCCAGACAATTGTATGTATACATGCCAGAGTTCTTCAACTTACCAAAGTAAGTATCCCTCATATATTTGTATGCATCAAATAATAGATATAAGAGACATTGATATTATTTTAGCAAATATACAACTATGAGACTATTTGTATATTCAGTGTGTACTTATGTTTGGTCATACTATGTATGTTAACCTCAAGATCCCTTTTCTACTGTCTAGAATGACTATTCCCTGTAGGAGGCTGGAAGGACTAACATTGGTTATGATTAGTGATTGTGACGAATAACGGTAACGTCCCTTGTCTCATGTGGTCCCCATGACCATAGAATAGGTTGCTATAAGGTTAAGGCACTGATTAAAAATCCACAGATACACTAATGCTCTGGTATGCTTCCATCATGACGACATGGCTTCAGCCCTTCGCTCAAAATCTATTTTTAGGTCAGAGGGCCATGTCGTCCTGATGGCCCCACCCATCTCTTCTAAAAGAAAAGATCTTCACAGTATCCCTCCCGTGGTACTGTATCTGTAACTCCACGCTCAATGCTACAAGGAATGTTCGCCGTCGTGGTAATGGCGCTGTTGTATTCCTAATAGTATTACGAGAGCGGGGAGAGCCTTTGGACAGCGCCCTTTTGCCACATCCTCCTCGAATCCAAAACGCTATTTGGGGTGCAGATTGCTATGGAGGCGTGTCAAGAATGCGTCCGCTGATATTATGCATATCCTTTGGAGAAATTTTAAGGATATTTGCGCCAGGAGTTAGAATTCAGGATATCTAAAGGTAAAATTCTCTGGGAATATCACTGTAGTACATATATCCCTTAGAAAGCTACTTTAAGGAGAGTCCATGAAAATCGCTCAAAATTCGTTTTATATATATATATATATATATATATATTTATATGTTTATATATATATATATATATATATCTATATATATATATATATATATATATGTATATATAAATAGATATATATATATATATATATATATAAATATATATATATATATATATATATGTATATATATACGTATATACTGTATATACATATATATATATATATATATACATATTTATATGTGTATATATATATATATATATACCGTATATATAGATACATATTATATATATACTGTATATATAGATACATATATATATATATATATATATGTATATATATATAGGTATATATATATATATATATATATGTGTGTGTGTGTGTGTGTGTGTGTGTATGTATATATATAGGGCCTTATCATGAACATAGAACCTGAAAAGTAATCAGTGAAATCCATATCACCAATAATTACTATCAATAATTCATCTGAAGACAGGTAACCCAGTATTTTCAATATATAATCATGTTTTCTTTATAAAACTTTCAAACTCGGCATTAGGCTACACTTTTACCTAACCATATCAATTTTAGTTCAGTCATAGTAGAGAATACTTTACATGTAAAGAAATTTTCTGATTGGAATATTTATATTTCAACCAAATACATATGATGAAATTCTGAAGGAAGTTGAACATTGACTTTTTTTTTCTTAATAAAATAAACATAACTATAATTATCTGATCAAAGAATGATTTTCTGCTTAAATATAATATTTCTTTATTATAGAGTAGAAATTCGAGTATGATTTCCTGTTTTGAAATGTCATACAAAATTTGAAATACATGAGGAATAGATAAAGATAAATATGAAGAATAACATAAATATGAGAGTGTAACATTTCGATACAATACTTTCTATAGTCCTTTGATTGGTGATAAGGAAACAACTAACACAGCATCGAATATATAAAAGTCTAATATAATTATAATAAAATATATCCTGTATATTATTCAAAAACAGTATATTTTTGAAAATACAGGTTGATTCAAACTTGAATAGTTATCTTACTTATCAACTACGGAGAGAAATATATATTCAGGAAAAGGACGTAATAATGATTGAAATATGAAGGAGCTTGAGGAAACTAACGAGCCAAAGAATATCGAATATACTTTAGGTTGTGAGAGTTTCACTTCTCGATTTCTGAGAAGTTTTCCGGCGGATGTAACAAACACTCCTCTATCATTACTTGAAGTACCATCTCTTCTTATTCTCTACTCTTCAACTTTATAGGGTCGGTAGCCTAATGCGCCCTCTCTAATGCCTTTTATCATAGTGTTGCTCAAG
>NW_027171653.1:130000-147500 GCF_036898095.1 Palaemon carinicauda
CTTTACATGACACATATGTATTTTTATATATATCCCTATATACTATATATATATATATATATATATTTATATAAATATATATATATATATATATATACACTTATATATATATATATATATACATATATATATATATATATATGGATATACATATATATATATATATATATGTATATCCATATATATATATATATATGTATATATATATATATATAAGTGTATATATATATATATATATATATATTTATATAAATATATATATATATATATATACGCACACCTATAGAAATATATATATATATATATATACATATATATATATATATATATATGTATATATATATATATATATATATATATATATATATATATATGTATACAAACAGACAAACACATATATATATATATATATATACATATATATATGTATATACATACATATATATATATATATATATATTGTCACAACACTGGCAATTAATTTGAAACATTAATATTCAAGAGGTGGGGTACACAAAGTTGAATTTGTATTGAGCAATATCTTTTCACAATAATTCATACACAGGTCTGAGCACTTTTAGTAAAGTCTAAGAATTTCTATCTTGCATTGTTTTTTTTTAAAATAAAATACGTGCTCTTCATTTCCTGGTAGCGATTTACAAAAGACGTCCTGGGGGAAGAATGGTCAGGGGACGAAGACTTAACAATTACGTTAGTACAGTTATCAAAGGTAACATAAAAGTCCTAGTTCAAGTATAAAAATGATAGTTTTGGTTATGACGAGCGAAGCTCAATAATTGTGACAACTTATCACATTGCTGCGTTAGGCCCGACTGATCCCTGTCCTGCGGCCATAGTAAGGCTTCACCGGTATTGTAGGGTGTGACCTCGTGACGAAAGAAGAGACTGGCTAATCATAGCCACCTTTATCACAGTAATCCAGATACAACCGGTATGTCTACGCCCTCCTGCCGTTGTTCCTTTAAGTCCCGCCTTTCGACTCCCCCACTAAATCTGCAAGATAAGGCAGAAAACCCTTCGTTGGCAATTTGGCATGGATTTAACCTCTTCTCCAGTGGATGTTGATAAATCACACTCCCCCCAAGCGAGCCGGTGACCAGGGGTCATTCACATAATTGATAGGCGTATCCCTTCTCGTGTGCTAAGGTACCGAGTGAAGGACAAACCGTGGTTCAATGATGATTGTAGACGTGCTTATTTGGAGAAGCAGGAGGCCTATCACCTTTGGAAGGGTAACAGATCAGATTTGACCTGGAACAACTATACTCAACTTCGAGCATTTGCTCAGAGAGTTTATGCCTCAACTGAAAAGAAGTACAATTTAACCAAAAAAGAAACCCTTTCTGGTACAACTCAGGAACATAAAAGGTGATCTACCCTTAAATCTGCACTCTTTGGTGTAGATGCAACAGTTCCTCCTTTACTTAAACCAGATGGCTCAGTCACTCACTGTCCAAAGGAAAAGGGAACCCTTTTGGCTGATGTTTTTGACAGTAAAAAGAGTAATGAAAAACTGAAACTTCCTCATTCCTGTTTTCCTGAGGCTAAACTAACTAGTTTAGCTTTTCGATCTCGTGATATTAAAGCTCTGTTGATGGACCTTGATGCTTATGGAGGTTTACACCCAAATGGTATTTTTCCTTTGTTTTTCATAAAGACAGCATATTTGTTAGCCCCAAAGTTATCTGTTATTTTGCGCAAGTTTGCAAGACGAGGAGCTTTTAGCACCTGTTGGAGAATTGGTAATGTTACTCCTCTATGTAAATGTGTTTGTGGTAGCTCAAGTCCCACTGATTACCGCCAAATTTCCATAACTCCCATATTATCTAAAGTTTTTGAACATCTTCTGGCAAAACGTCTTAATAGGTTTGCTGAAGGTAATCATCTACTCCCTAGTTTGCAATTTGGTTTTCGTAAAGGCCTTGGAGCATATAATGCCCTTCTTACAATCTCCAATGCTGTACAGAAATCCCTTGATTGTGGTCGGGAAGTTCGTTTGATTGGCCTTGATTTTAGTGATACCTTTGACCGTGTTAATCTTGAGGCCCTTGTTTTCAAACTGAAACAGTTGGGAGTGGGTGGGTCGTTTCTTAGCATCATTATTGTTTTTTTTAAGTACTAGATCTCTAAGAGTTGTTGTTAACGGGCACCATAGTGAGTATAGGGATGTGATATCCGGTGTTCCACAGGGTAGTGTTCTAGGCCCATTACTTTTCATACTATATACACATGACATGTGGTTTGGCGTAGAAAACAAGCTTGTTGCATATGCAGATGATGCTACTCTCTTTGCATCAATTCCATCCCCTGAATGTAGATCTGGGGTTGGTGAATCCCTTAATAGAGATTTACCTAAAATTAGAGTATGGTGCAAATTATGGAGTATGAAGTTGAATCCTAACAAAACTCAAAGTATGATTGTAAGTAGGTCAAGGACGGTAGCTCCTCAACATCCGGATCTCAGTATTGATAATGTTTCTTTAAATTTGTATGACTCTTTCAAAATTTTAGGTGTGATTCTCGACAGCAAATTTACTTTTGAGAAACATATAAGGTCTGTGTCCTCTTCAATTGCACAAAAAATTGGCTTATGTTAAGATTTTCAGTGATCAATCTAGTCTGAAGAAGTGTTTTAATTTTTTCATTATACCTTGTTTTGAGTATTGTTCTCCTGTCTGGTATTCAGCTGCTGATTCTCATCTTAATTTGTTGGACAGAAACTTACGGTCTATTAAATTTTTTATTCCTGATCTAGATATTAATCTCTGGCACCATCGTTCAATTAGTTCATTATGCATGTTGCATAAGATTTATCATAACTCTGACCATCCTTTACATTCAGATCTCCCTGGACAATTTCATCCTGTTCGTAATACTAGGCAGGCAGTTAATTCTAATAGCCCGGCCTTCTCCATCATGAGGCTCAATACTACACAGTACTCTAGAAGTTTTATTCCAGCTCTTACCAAGATGTGGAATAATCTTCCTAATCGGGTAGTTGAATCAGTAGAACATCAAAAGTTCAAAGATGGAGCAAATGCTTTTTTGGTTGACCAGGCACACATGAGTCTTTTTATAGTTTATATATGACATATTTGTTTTTGACGTTGTTAATAGTTTTTAGATTGATTTATTGTTAATTTATTATCTTCATTTATTTATTTCCTTATTCCCTTTCCTCACTGGGCTATTTTTGCCTGTTGGAGCCTCTGGGCTTATAGCACTTTGCTTTTCCAACTAGAGATGTAGCTTGGACAGTAATAATATATATATATATATAAATATATATATATATATATATATATATAATTATATATATGTATATATAATTACATATATAGATATATTTATATAATATATATATATGCATATATATATATATATATGTATATATATATATATATATATATTTATATATATATATATATATGTATATATATATATATATATATAATTATATTCATATTAATTCTCAGTCACCTATTTTATTTTTAAATTTCTAACAGTCAATACCTGTGTTCCTGGAGAAGCTTATATTTCTAATATTCACAAGATTGAAAATATCTCTTTCATTATTATTCATTTCTAAATACCTAAGCTATTTTCAATTTTCTGACAAGAAACTAATTTTCCTCTTTGTAAATCATCGATATTTGATACCGGATTACAATAGCCCAGTTATTTCCTATGTCAACAAAGGCGACAATCATCGACCTGGCCACTTTCTGATATGTTGGATTATCCTGGATATGTCGCTTTTGCATACATTTTGCGATATCCAGTTTGGTCTGGTGAACCATACATGAGTGGATGAGCAGTCAGTGAATGGTGCATTCAAAAATTTTGGGAAGTGAAAAAAAAAAACTCTCTTCTGTAGTTACTGTTATTATTTTTAAATATCATATTTTGATTGTGCATTAAATCTCATCTGGTTTATTTATTTTTCCCTGTTAGAGCCCTTAGGGTAATTGCATCCTGGTTTTCCAACTAGGGTTGTAGCTTAGTAATAATAATAATAATAATAATAATAATAATAATAATAATAATAATAATAATAATAATAATATCATTTCAGCTAAAAAAAATGCATGTTAAATTATATATTCTAATACTCATCATCATCTCCTCCTACGTCTATTAACACAAAGAGCCACTGTTAGATTTCGCCAGTTCTATTTCTCTTGAGCTTTTAATTCAATACTTCTCCATCCATCATCTACTTCACGCTCCACAGTCTTCAGCATGCCATTCTGGGTCTTCCAACTCTTCTAGTGCCTTGTGGAACTCAGTTAAACGTTTGGTAAAACAATCAATCTTTGAGAGTGCGAAAAGCATGGCCAAAACATCTCCATCCAGCCCTCATCATGATCTCATCCACATATAGCACTCGAATAACTTCTCTTATATTTTTGTTTTTATTCCTTTCCTGCCATTCAACCATTATTCTTCTGAGGGATTTATTCTCCAATGTATAAAATCTATTGTCATGCCATGATTTATGTCCATATGATAATACCAATCTCACTATACTGATATACAATATTATTATGTGTAATATTCAGGCTATTTGATTTCTAAATTTGTGGAGCGTGTCTTCGGCCGATACTGTAACTGAAACCAGATGTTATTGACCTTTCAATGAAACAATTGAAATGACACTAAAATGTTAAATTCTTGATTACAACATACATTCATAGACTAAGAGATATCTATCAATTTTAAATAGATTTCAATAATTATGACCCTTTTAATACTCAAGAGTTATAATTGCATTATAGAACTTATTCTGATCATTGTTAAGTAAAAAGAGGCCATAGCAAAACATAGATTGAACGATGCATGAAGGGTTTATGGTTAGGAAAAGTTTTTAATTACATTAATCTTTTTAACGATAGTATTGATAATGACAACTATAATTACAGAGGATTTGTTGATTTCGTCAAGTAATACAATGCCATTAAGACATACGCAACAGATTGATAATCATTAATAATTTTAGATCTTATCAGATCTATTCACACCCAGTTAATCTTAGTACTTGACAGCATTGATTTAAAAAATTAGAGGAACACAGTTTTTGCCAATAGTTTTTGAAGAAAAGCGTTGTCACTTTGTTACCAACTCTATATATTCAAAACAAAGTGAGCTGTACAATTTTGGTGAGTACTAGAATATGGTCAATTTGAATGGACATGATGTTTACCTTAACGTGTCTTGAACTCACCATTGCATTGATATGAACTTCCTAATTCGCACACGACCATAATTATGTTGTGATCCAATTATGTGAATGAAAACTCCAGTAGTGTAGAGACTTAGAGCAGAAAGTTTGGGTTCTTTTGTAAAGAGAATACCGAATGTTAATTGAGCCAGACTTTTCCTAACATCACTTTTTTTTTTTTCCAGAAACTCTTTCGCCACTTCTCGTAACTTTGATATGTAGTGAAGGAACTCTGGAAAATATCTAACAGGTGGAATTATGTTATTCTTTATATGTATAGTGTGATTGATATGAGCCTTGCTATCTAATTACTGTGATTATGCGTTTAATAACATTTTATTCATATAGGATACCTAAGACTTTTAATAATACAATAAAACAGATTTGTGAGACTACTTATATATATATATATATATATATATATATATATATATATATATATATATATATATATATATATATATATATATATATTAAGTCTTTTGTAAGATAATTTATGTGTAATTCATTTTATCATTTCCGAATATATAGTAGAGTATAGTCAGATTATATACTCTTTATTATGCTACGCAAAAGCATAGATAGCTTTAGTCAGGTATATAACACACCCACTAAAAATTCCACCTGTTTCATACATCTTCCAATTCCTCATTTCTGTGACATTTGTACCGTACGTGTATCAGGCATGCTCGTACACTGTAAAGGTATTTCCTCTTTTTTTTTTTTTTTTTTTTTTTTTACACTATCCTCATCACTCTCCCCTCGAACTGATAGCCTGCCTTTCTTGTTTGGAATGGCTTTTATTTATACTCATGATTTGTTGAAATAAAGTCAGTTGCCATTACGATGTATCTCAGTTATCACCTAACTGCTTGCTCGCACACTGGTGACCTGCAGAGTAACCAGCTCCCTCCCGCCTTTCATTCTCAATGTAGTGTCCTATTGTTTGACGATGCCACCTCCTGACAGGGGTACCACTTTTGCCAATTAATTATGGACATGATTAGCTAGTCTCCTGGGTATCACCCTTCATCAGACAACCGCATACAACCCTGCAGCCAACGGAATGTTGGAACGTTTTCAGCCTACCCTCAAGTAAGCTTTGATGCGTTGCTGTAAGGACTCCAACTGGTTTAACAGCGTTTCCATCGCTCTTCATGGGACTAAGAACCACTCCTAAAGGCAGCCTGGATGTCTTGGCAGCTGAAATGCTGTATGACAACTCGTTGGTCATCCCTGTCGATTATTTTCCGTCTGCAATCTTCAGCGCCTACATCACCTTGGGGAAATATTTACTCCATGCCACCAAACTTACAAACCCTCCAGCAAAGCAATACATACTGACAGGGTTGCACACGACATCGAAAGTTTTCATGTGCTACGACACTCACGAGTGCTAAAAAACATATTAGAGCAGTTGACAATATATATTTAGAGACAGCTTTAAATTGACAAGTGTTTCCATATTATCACATGATGCCAGTAATGGTTAAAACTCATTAGTGCAGAAATCACTTAAATGTCAACCTTTATTAAATGCTATGGCATAGGTGAAAAAAAATCATAACATCGCTCATAAATGTTGAGCTTTCCAGTAGCGATAATTTCATCTTATATATATATATATTGGTGTGCTACTGTCTTAAGCACACATTTGAGTATGAGTTGTTTTCAGATGTATTTAAATGGTTTATTGAACACATCTTAGTGGTTTTTAAGTTTTATTGTATATAAACAACTGAGTTAAACATCTCCATCACTGGAGGAAGCTGTGTTGGTCCACATGACCAATTCTGGTGAAGTTTAGATAAGAACTGAACAAATTATCGATATCACAGATATCGTATGCTTGGTTTACTTTAGACACGTGACGGAATCGGAAGACACCTGCATCCGGTGACGTCACAAACTTTCACACGAAGAGTTAATGTGTTGACACTAAGAAAGAATGACAACTTAGCATCTTACATCCTGTACACAATTTGAGTTGACCATAGCAAATCTCACGGCCAGCTCTTCCAACCAACATGACATATTACGTCATTTGTTTTAAACATGTAATATTACTATTCTAAATATTACATAAGCTCGGCCAGCTATCTCAATTTTTTTTTTTTTTTTACAAAAATTTAACAACAAGCCGAAACATGGTTATTAGGTGTGACTGGACATACGTATCATTCATTGTTCAAAATTAGCTATATCCAACTGAGGACGAATGTCCAAATAGGCACATCAAAATTAATAACAATAATGCATACAAAAAAAGATATTACCAAAGCAAAAAGAAAAATGCATGATAAAACCAAGATCATATATATGGTACATTGCTAGCAAATGATTACATGGTACCAAAAAACAAAACAAATTCTGACTTACAAATGATTCGGTAACTTGATAAAGAATAATTGTTACCTTTGTCAGAAACAAGATACTCAATATTCAGTGCACAAATACGAATTCCTGGTACGTACACGTACCACGGTTTTGTACATATATATATATATATATTTGTATATAGGGCTGATACATTTTATTAGATGCCCATAGATTCTGTTATATATCTTATATTTTTTTCTTCTTTTTTTTTTTTTTTTTTCTCTTTTCTTTTTTAACATTCCGGCTTATATATTTTTATTAGATGCCGAGAGAAAAAAATGATTTATATCCTTTTTTATTTTATTTATTTTTTTAAATGTTATTTTAAATGTATTTTTAACAATGCAAATGTAGAGAATTTCTTTAATTACATATTACTAGCGTACTAGTCAGCTTTTCATACAAACATCATCCTGACAAATTACTCCCTTAGCGAATGAGGTGGCCACTCATACAGCTTTGAACTGAATCAAGTAAGGGGTATTGTCAGGGCTATTCAACTCGTTCCTTTGTAGCTGCTTGCTGTGCCGTAACCTACGCCAAACAAGGATGTTCACGGCGATAAAAATCAACGCCGTTACCAATAAACCTGCTAGTAATATAGGTTGAAGAATCTCTTTGTAAGTCGGCGACAGGTGGTCCTTTTCGGTAAGTTTCATTAAGTGTTTCGCCACACTTCCTTTATAGGGGAGAGGAAGTGCGGGCGTTGTAGAGGTCCACGTGAAGTTCGCGAAGTAAGCACGTTCTCTGATGATTGTCCGTAGGCCAGTCACCATGGAATTCGGGGAAGTCCCGATACAGCCATCTGCTGCGACGAAGATGTGGTTAAATGATGTGGATCCGTCAGGGCATGATACATTGAAGCCGTCCTTGTCGTATCGTATCCACGAGCCATTATTTAGTCTGCAATTGAATTCTTTATTGTCAAAGGGATAAAGCTTATCCAGACAATTTTCACTTGTATGGGAGAGAGCACCGTCTAGCACTATACCTAACTCGCATGAATCCATCAAGTTTTTACGGAATTCAAATGAGTCAGCTGTACATATTTTTCTATCCATTGCGTCTGAACAGTGAGTTAATTGATTTAAGTCTTTAATGACCGTATATGTTTCCTTGTCTGGGGAAATCAATACGTGTCCTGTCAAACCGGATATTACTGGATTTGAGTGATTCGTCATGAAAGTCGGAAACGGTGATATCCTGTAAGATTGCCAGGCATCAGAAGAATCAAAGGGAATTGTAATCCTAATCTTGTTATTATCTACGTTTACTGTAATTAGGCTGTAATAAAATTCTAACCTATGTTCGTCTAACAAAGGAACATAGCCTAGTTTATCCCTAGTGTTCTCCAGAACTAATTTTAAGTAACGTATAGGCAACAAATGGGGCGACAATACACCTTTAGTTGCTAACGTGATAGCTTCTACATAATCCTTGGATTTCTCAATGAAATGTGCAATTCTGTTATGTATGTGATCTATCTTTGAATCATAATACGTTAATGTTGCTAACAAATCCTGTACTTCCATAATTTGAACGATATTATCTGAATGTTCATTTAACAAATCCATAATTTTATTGATTGAAGCTAACTGATCCCTTAGTTCTGACATAATCAATTCATCTTTATGAGTCAAGAACTCAATTTTCTTATTTTGATTACTAATTTTAAGACGATTGGAAAGTCCTAAACCTAAACTTGCAACAGACCCAAAGATGCTTAATGCAGCATAAATGAACGGATTCCGTCTTTCTTTTTGTTCGTGTCCTACAGTCCACATCAAAAGGTCATAAGCCAAAGATCCTGTCTCTCCAGTCTTATTTTTTAAGTCATCAGATAGCATCTCTGCAACTTTTAATGTTGATCCAAGCAAACTCTTAGTAGTCAAATGAAAATGTCTCCTATGCAACTCATCCAATGATGCAGAAAACCTTGAAATGGCGGTTCTTAAGCTAGTGACATCATTCTCTTGAAGAAAAATTGCTTGCATATGCACTTCGACAATTACGTTGGTTGATGTAATAAAAATGTCTTCTTGTCTTTCAACTATATTTCCATATTTAAAATATATATTCTTAGTCTTAGAACTCATCCCATACGAAAAAAATGTCTGAGCGAACAATATCACTCCCAACAACAAAAAATTCATCTTGGAAACCTGTAACGAGAAAAAATATATGTAATTACTCCTGTATTAAAAAGAAAACTTTTTAGTTACAAAAATTAAAATTTTTCCTCACTTCTTTTTAATTTCTTATGTGAGACAATGGTACTATTCTCTCATCCGTGGGTTGGGCTACGTTTTGAATTCTAAACCTATTGGCCGTTAATATTTCCAAAATGTTAAATGGGCCTTCAAACTTAGGTGTTAGTTTATAGTTGAGCCCTTTTCTGACATTGATTTGAATATAGATGTTATCACCCACGGTATATGTTTTAGTTGGTTTCGCTATTTTATCATGATTCCTTTTCATTATGATTTGTGATTCTTCTAAATTCTTTCGAAGGATATCATATCGACTTATACTTGCATTTATACATTCTTTTAAAGGATTTGATAGATTAGTTGTAGGCGTTAATACATGGAAAGGTGTTCTAACTGGGGTACCATACAATGCTTCATGCGGTGACATTTTAATTGATATATGATATGAATGATTCAGAGTACTCAGTGCCGCCGGTATTGCAATATCCCAGTTGGGGTCTGATCCCCCTAGTGTTACCCTTAATATATTTAATATCTTCCTATTTGCTCTTTCCACTAGCCCATTAGACTCTGGGTGATATATCATGGTATTGATCTTCTTTATTTTGAGGAATTCACACAATGAGGTAAGAAAGTGATTATTAAATTCACCACCCGAGTCTGAGATTATCATGTGTGGAATTCCATGTTTACAAATGTAACACTCGTAAAACTTCCTAGCGCATTCAATCGCAGTTTTAGTTTTAAGCGCTATTAGTTCTGTATATCGAGTTAAAGCATCTATAATCACTAAGAGGTGCTTATTCCCTCTGTCTGACTCGTAAAATCCTGTTAACAAATCTAAATGTATTCTTTCAAAGGGTTGATTGGGAACAGGATAAGCTCCTAAGCTAACAGGTGTTTTCGTATGCCCTTTGTTTTCCTGACATGTGCGACAATTAGCTATGTGTCTTTTTATATCTGTAAGCATTGTATGCCAATAAAACAATGATTTGGCTTTCTGTGACATTAATGAGAACCCAGGGTGTCCATGTAATGGATTTGAATGCAACCAATTCAGGACAGTGGAAACAAGTGAGTTTGGTACTACTACCTGGTCGTTAGTTACATGTGGTGTATTGCGGGTTTTCCTTGTCACAGTCCTACACAGAATATTATCTTTGATTACATAATTCTGCTGCTTATACTTTATATATTCTTTTTCTTTATGATTGCCTTTCAAAGCATTTATTATTGTTTCTATTTTCTGATCTTTTCTTTGCTCAGTCTGTAACAATTCAGCACTCCAGCCTAAATCTTCTTGTTCAGATATTGTTTTTACAATAGGCATGGATGTTGATATATCTATTAATTCAGCTAAAGACTCCGTACAAGATGACACGGGGTTGCGTGATAATGCATCCGCAATGATATTTGCTTTCCCAGGTAAATACCCGATTCTTGCGCCAAAATCTTGAATGATTAAATGCCACCGAGTTCGTTTAGGGCTGTGATTGAAGCCTTTAAAGAACTCTGTTAGTGGTTTATGGTCAGTAAGAACCTTAACGGGATAACCGTAAATTATGAACTTAAAATGCACTAGCGAATTAACAATAGCTAGTCCTTCCTTGTCTATTACTGCATACTTACTTTCGGAAGTTCTCAATTTTCGAGAATAGAAAGCTATCGGGAAAAACTGTTTATCATATTGCTGAAGCAATACCCCTCCTACTCCTAAGTCTGAGGCGTCTGTTGCAATGAAGAATTCCTTACCGAAGTCAGGAAATTTTAAGATAGGAGAACTACACAGTTCATCTTTCAAAGTATTAAACGCCTGTTGATGTTGCTCAGACCATATGAAATCTACGCCCTTCTTCGTAAGATCAGTTAAAGGAGCGGCTATTATTGAATAGTTGCGTATAAAACGCCTGTAATATCCACTACAACCCAGAAATTGCTGTATTCCCTTGACATTAGTAGGTATGGGAAAATTACGTATAGCCGACACCTTATCATGGACTACTTTAAGACCTTGGCTTGACACCATGAAACCCAAATATATCAATTCTGTTTTGAAAAATTCACACTTACTAATCTTTACCCTTAAGTTATGTTGTCTTAATCTCTGTAGTACTAGTTCTAACTTACGTAGATGTTCTTCTAAGGTGTTGGAAAAGATTACAAGATCATCCATATAGGCATGCAATATATCCCCTAACAAGTCTCCAAACACTATGTTAATCATTCTTGTAAATGTTATAGGAGCACAACGTAAACCAAAAGGCATCCGTAAAAATTCATAATGTCCCCTGGCTGTGCTGAAGGCTGTGTATGGGATACTATCTTCTTCTAATGATATCTGGTGAAAGCCTTTAAGTAAGTCCAAACTGGTAAAATATTTATTCTGACCTAACAAAGACAAAATATCGTCAGTACATGGCACTGGGAATCGATCAGGGATCGTTTCCTCGTTTAGACGACGAAAGTCGACGCAGATACGCCATGTTCGATCTTTTTTCGGTACAACTATTAAAGGAAAATTATAAGGGCTATTTGATTTTCTAATGACTCCTTCCTCTAACATTTTACCTACTTCATCATTTATTTCATTCTGGAATTTCATAGGGAGTCTGTACGAGGGTACATATATAATTTTCTGTTTGTCTTTTAACCTTATTTGATGCTCGATCACATCTGTTTTCCCTAAGGATCCATCCGTAGTGGAAAAGACATCTGTATATTTATTTAAAAGTTCAAAAATTTTCTGCTGAATTTCTTCGTCTTGAATGTCCTTACTGATTTTATTTTTAATAGATCGTAAAAGGGATTCATCCGCAACTGATTTAGAGTGATTGATTTCAGCAACGGTAAGAATACGATGTTTATAAACTTCTACATCCAAGATATGTTGATTTTTGTGAATTACTAAAGTGTTATTTAAATGATTACAGACTTCGATATTACATTGCTGATGTGAGCCTACTGTATAAATAGCTTGTGTGACAGACAATCCGTTGGTTTTCAAAGTATCGGAAAGGATTAATATTTCAGATCCCGGTAGTGTTTTCTTTATTTGCACTATTAAATTCGAAGGTATGTTTGGTTCGATATATTGCGTGCAAGATGATATTACGGGTGAACGAGAATTCTGCTGGGTCGCGTGTATTATTTCTTTATTAGTGAGACAAGTTATTGGTTCTTCAACGTACGTTACGGTTACATTTGTCGTCTCCTTTTTATCCAAAACTGACTTTAAAGTATTAGAAGACTTATAGAATTTCCCTTTGATATACACGCCGTGCTTTGCAGGAGCTAAGATAATGTTTTGATTTCCCATAGATGGGTATCCTATAATTACAGCTGGATACATATTAATGTTTTTCACAACAACAAATGTATCGGCAAACGTGCGATTACCGACTCTGAACTGAATATGAGTTATGCCTATGACGTTTAATTCATTATTTCCTATACCTGAAAGTCTGATTCCTGATTTTTCAATCGGAAAGTTCGAAAACAACAAATGATGCGTCTTCAAATCCATAATATTACGTGGACTACCAGAGTCAAAAAATAACGTAAAGGATTTGTGTTCTAAATTTACAGCATATAAGGTTGGCCGTAACTCATTTTGGCTTATTATTGTATGAATTCGTTGCAAATCTACGGGAGCATGCACTGTTTTACTTAATTCGGCCGTGTGTTTCATAGGAAAATCTATTGTCTCACAATTATCTGATAAAACATTAAATTGATTATTCAATACTATTGATGTTGACACAAATGACCTTGACCCAACATCACTCTCTTCCCCTCTAGAGTTAACTATGTGGTATTTGCTTTGCTCTGCACATTCTGAAAATTAGGCTGACTTTGCGAGGTCTGGTTTGACGGACCAGGCTCAGCGATATTTGAAGAAGTGTTTGTTTGTTTCGGACTCTGAACTGCATTGACATTTTGTTGTTTCTTCTTATTGTTAAAATGAGGATTTTTCTTTTTATTTCCATATGGAACTGACTGTGGAATTGACTGTGTATTTCTAGGATATTGTTGTGTCTTACGCGCGTAACATTGACTATAAGAATGTGATCCTGTGTTGTGAACTGAACAAAATTTCGTTCTACAGTCTGCGCTTATGTGACCTTGACGTTTGCAGTTGTAACACGTCACTCCCGCTACTGGATTATTAATTACGTTCACTGTTTGTGGTTTTGTTTCATTCTTAGCAAAAACTTGAGTTAACACGGGATCGAGATCTGGACACTTGGACATGTGCTTCTTTATCTGTTTATAGACATCCAATTCCGTACTTGCAGGCATTAACTTCTTATCAAAGCACCGCACCAAAGCTTCAGGCAACATAAGTGTCATGCAAGTTAAATACATTAATCGTAAAAAATCTTTCACGGAGATATTATCGTTAGTAACCCAAGTGGAATTACCTAAAATGTCCTGATATTCGTTAAGCCTATCAGCTATGAGAGCTGCTCTCTCAACAACATTAAGCCGATTCATAGTGGCTTGATTAAGTGTATTTCGTAACGTTAACACTACATCCAAAGCTTCCTCACCCCCATAGATCGCGCGTAACCTAACTTTGAAATCATCCCAAGTAACTGCTTCCTGAAATGAAACACCTCTTAAATACGCACTCGCATCCCCCTTAGAAAAATCTATAAAACTTTTAGCTTCTTGTAATTGTACAAAAGGATCTACGATTTGTTTGGCATTTAAATGGGCATCAACGGATGAAATCCATGACTCCACATTTTGTGGCAAGAACCCGTTGACACGGCCTTGAAAAGGAAGGATTGCTGACCTGGCATTTACAAGCGTCACAATTGGAGGAGGATTAGCCTGGCCTACACCACTAGGTCCAGGGGTAGGGCTGACAGGAGGAGCCATGACTGCTGTATTCTTTTTTTTTCTATCTCTTTGACCCCTTTCAATCCTATCAAAATATCTATATGAGTACAAACGCCCACTGCGTAAACGCATATGTATAATAAAATTCCCCCAACAATGTTACTAATCCCAATACATTTCCCCCCAAGAGTTTATGAAAGAAAAAGGAATTAGCACAAAGAAAGAAAAATTCTAAAAGAGAATTCGGAGTTTCTTATAACAAAGTTTAGGAATTCACTCACCCCAGTAATAATTGACTAACGACTTGTGATAACTACACTTCACTGCACAAACTGAAATGAATACAAAATCTCTGTACTTAGCTTATATATGAAGTCGAGTCGTCTCTCTCTCTCTCTCTCTTGATGTTTTGTTAGCGATGTCTCGTTCTAGTTTCTTGTAGAATGTAGGTCTTCCTGGATATGTTTTGCAATAGTTGAATGCCAGTCCTTGGGTTTCCTAGGATGTTGATTGAAGATTCTATTTGTATACTAACATACGTTGGTGTTAGCATTTTCGTTGGACTTAGTCAAAATTGTAGATTCTTGTAGATAGTTCTGAGTTCTTGAAGATCTTTATCAGGTATTACAGCTTTTATGTTGAAGTCTTGAAGATATATCTCTGGTTTTACAGCTATTTATTTTGAAGTCTTGAAGATATTTCTCTAATTCTTAGAGTTTAACCGCTGTCTTTGAGTTTAAGCGCTGCCACCATTTATTGGTGTGCTACTGTCTTAAGCACACATTTGAGTATGAGTTGTTTTCAGATGTATTTAAATGGTTTATTGAACACATCTTAGTGGTTTTTAAGTTTTATTGTATATAAACAACTGAGTTAAACATCTCCATCACTGGAGGAAGCTGTGTTGGTCCACATGACTAATTCTGGTGAAGTTTAGATAAGAACTGAACAAATTATCGATATCACAGATATCGTATGCTTGGTTTACTTTAGACACGTGACGGAATCGGAAGACACCTGCATCCGGTGACGTCACAAACTTTCACACGAAGAGTTAATGTGTTGACACTAAGAAAGAATGACAACTTAGCATCTTACATCCTGTACACAATTTGAGTTGACCATAGCAAATCTCACGGCCAGCTCTTCCAACCAACATGACATATTACGTCATTTGTTTTAAACATGTAATATTACTATTCTAAATATTACATATATATATATATATATATATATATATATATATATATATATATATATATATATATATATATATATATATATATATATACGGTATATTTATATATATATATATATATATCTATATATATATATATATATGCAGTATATATATATATATATATATATATATATATATATATATATATATATATATATATATATATATATATATATATATATATATATATATATATACATATATATATATATATATATATATATATATATATATATATATATATGTACATATATATATATATATATATATATATATATATATATATATATATATATATATATATATATATATATATATATATACTGCATATATATATGTACATATATATATATATATATATATATATATATATATATATATATATATATATATATATATATATATATATATATATATATATATATATATATATATATATATATATATATATATACTGCATATATATATATGTATATATATATATATATACATATATATATATATATATATATATATATATATATATATATATATATATATATATACTTTGAATGTGGGAGTTTATATGTGTGTTTAGATATAAAATATATTGATTACCTATAACTAATCAGCATTGTCTAACAAAGAATGTGATAGTATTAAGAGAAAGTCGGAAAATTAAAATTGAATTACTTAATCATTAAATAAATTCCCATTAACATTGAAGAATTGTTTTACTTACGAAGAATGCTATGATATTTAACGTTGTAATAATATCAATATAATCGAGTGATGAAAAGAATTAATGTAAAGAATCTATTTTTAAAGCTTTTCACAGAGAATTAGACGCCTGATATCCGAGAAAAAAAAATTAGATCGAGTGAAAAATAAAATCACAACAAAAGTTTTTGGACTTTAAAATATCATGAACATTAATAAAATTTTTATAGATTTATTGAATAGATAAAAGAAATTCTATGATGTTTATCTTTGTAAATAATATCATGATTTAATTATAATTATAAATATGAAGAATATTTTCTTTTAAATATTTGCTAGATTGAAAAAAATTCTGGTGAACACAAAAATATTTTGAGATTAATTAAAGATAATAATCAGCAAAATTTTGTAATTATTCTTTTTAACTTCATATTCATACAATATCCAAGAATTGAGGTTTGTAATAGGCGTTAGGATAAGAATTTAGGAGGCCAGTTTTGTTTTGTTCATTAATTATGTATATATATATATATATATATATATATATATATATATATATATATATATATATATATATATATATATATATATACATATATATACATATATATATATATATATATATATATATATATATATATATATATATATATACATAAATTTATATATATATATATATATATATATATATATATATATATATATATATATATATATACATATATATATATATATACACATATATAATATATATATATATATATATATATATATATATATATATATATATATATATATATATATATATATACACATATATAAATATATATATATATATATATATATATATATATATATATATATATATATATATATATATATATA